>NC_044320.2:32233864-32533864 GCF_007474595.2 Lynx canadensis
ACATATAGGAATGGAGGGTCTACTAAAATTTCTATACGTTGTATTATTTATGTGGAAAGAAATGAAGCATTAGAGGGATGGCTGAAAGAAAATCATAAACCATTAAATTCTACTTGTTAAACTGCATCCCTATTTTTACATGCTTCTCAGTCATGAAATAGACCTTAATGAACTTAACCTTTAGAGATCTACAGCAATTATATAGAAACAAAACCGATTTTCAATAAATAATTCCGTAAAACATTCACTTGCAAAGATGACACTTTCGAATACCTTTAAAAATTCCATGAGAACATCAAATACATGGTACTGTAGGTCCCTTAAAAACAATCCTACTACTCTTCCTATCTCAGAGAGGCACCTAAGCTCTCAGGGCCTTTTTATCGCACATATAAACACATACCGCACAGCTCTGCAAGTTCAATGGGATAATATATTTGAAAGTATCTAGCACAGAACCCTGGCACACAGCTGTTTTATGAACACTGGCAAAGGGTGGGAGAAAAGAAGTTGGTTTTAAAATTAAATTTTTTTTTACGTGTACTTATTTTTGAGAGAGAGAGAAAGAGACAGAGTGCAAGTGGGGGGAGGGGCAGAGAGAGAGGGAGACACAGAATCCTAAGCAGGCTCCAGGCTCTGAGCAGTCAGCACAGAGCCCGACGTGGGGCTTGAACTCATGAACCATGAGATTATGACCTGAGCCGAAGTCGGACACTCAACCGACAGAGGTTTTACAATATTAAATAAATTTTAAAGATACATTTGTGTAATAGCAGAAACGTCTCTCCTGCAAATCAGCCAAGTAGGGACCTTAATTTGAAGACCTCCCTTCAAATACAAAATATGAATGATTTTTCAAGAAGTCTCAAATTTCAAGATGGCTTTTGCATGTAGGTTAGTGCTGTAGGTTGAGCTCTGTGGCGGGCCATTTATCTCCTGTCTCCCTCTGGGAGGACAGGCTGTCCAGGGAACTTGCCCTGACCAGGGAAAGGTATGCATGAGCGATGTATGTCACTTCTTGTTGTGAGTTTTAAAAACCAGGCTGTACTTTAACATGGTCTCTTTCCCCTCTGCCATAGGACAAGCATTGTTTCAGTAGTGGTTATTACCAGCTTGGGTCATGAAATAGACACCATGGGGCAGTGCTAGAGCTAACTCTCAATGGATATGCACATCAGTCATGTTAAACTGCTGAGATTTTAGGGTTATTGGTTATTTTAGCTTATTTCAGCCTATTCAAAGTGATACGACATTAATATCTAGCATCTTGAAACCGTGGGAAATCCAGTCTCTAGGTTCTATAAACTCCATGATAGCCAATCCAGAACCTATAATTTGTATTTTCTATAAAATTGTGGTTTCTCTAATATAAGTACTATTTGAGAGAGGGACAGAAAATGGCAGAGGAGTAGAAGAACCCAAGACTCGTCCTGTCTAACAAGCACAACCGGATAACTATCGATTAATTCTAAATACCCCAGAAATGATTACTATTATTAATTTATTATTAAAAGCATTTAAAAAACATATTTGTATACTTGTTCAAGAAGTGGTTTTAAAGTCTTCACAGTCTGGCCCCAAATTGTCTTTCCAATCTCATCTCTCATGACATCTTGCCACGCATCTGACACTTCATCCATACAGAGCTGCCTGATTTCTTTTTTAAAACATCCCACACTGGTTCTGGATTCCTTGCTTTTCATCTTGAGATCTCTTCTGTCTAGCTTCCTTCCTTTGCCTGCTGTTGAGTTTCTATTCAACCTTCATGAGCTAGCAATGGTAATTGTCCCATGATACTTTCTTACAAACCTTTAGACAACTTTCATCACGCCCTTTGTGTTTCCACAGCACGTGGCAGGTTCACGTGTTAAAGCACTGACTTACTGAGTAGTGATTATTTCTGGCTCAGTATCCTCTTTTCAACTAAAAGCCACAGTGCAATGAGTGAAGTGCTACAATTAGTTTGTAACCTGAGCAAAGTAATCGTGAATGGTGTTTATCCATTTATTCATTCATTAAATAGTTGGTGTTGGTTTATTGATAGTTGACAAAAATTTCAAAACCTTCATATAAGAGAGCAGGTCAAAACTATTTGACTCCTTAAATAGAAATTAAACAAGTATTTGTGACTAAAAAAGAAGGTTTAGCTTCATGAATATCATAAATCAATATTAAACCATATCTTAGGAGACCCTATCATACATTGCTCTGCTCTATGTATGTTTGTTTTAGAAAAAGGAAAGGGTCAACTAGAATGTCACACAACAAAGAGACCTTTACAATAAAAATTTTAAAGCCTAAATGCTATAATTAGGGATCATGTTAAGAATGATTCAACACTTCTGGAGATTTATGGTCTTTACATTAGCCTGGCATTTACAGACACTACAATCTGACTGAACTTATTGCTGCTCACTTATGTGACCAAATTTGTCTATCGCCGTTCCTTTATATAACTCCTGCCGACTTTCCAAACTCTTGTGCATACTGTCTTCTGAATGCCCTATGCACTTTCCCGACCTAGTGTTTGCTCATAGTCCCTCTCTAATGTCCTTCCTTAACTTAACTGAGGATTCTGGTCCTGCCACGACTTAACTCACTTATTCTTTCCATTATGATGTTTGTCCAACGGCCCACAGCGAGCAGCCTTCCCTTTACGTGCTGCTGTACTTATCACTGAAACCATTTATTGGACACTTAAGATGTGATATTACTGTTAATCTTAAGTACATCCTTTCTCTCCAGGGAGACTGACTATAAACTCATTTATGACTAGGGATCACATCTTCATGTTTCTCAGCCTCATCACGTTGGCCAATACCTGCACAAGACAGACCCTCAAACAAACAAACAAACAAAGCATCCGCCGACTATATATTTGCAGGTCCTACCTGTGAAGGTATTAGGGAGTGCTCTTTTACAGGACTGAGTAGCCCAGAAGACTCCTGGGGTTAGCCACTCTTGGCTGAATTACTTATTTCCACAATAAAAACATAAGTTTCCCTTTTTTATCACTACAAATCTGGATTGTTAACATCAGGGTCCTTACAGCCTCTCCTCTTCAGATAGGGAAAAGCAAGAGGATGCTTGCTTCAATTTTTAGAGGATGCTAAGTACTACACAGAAGTCAACAATAAAAAAAATTAAAATAGCATTTGGCTGGTAATCATAATGTAGTCTTTCCAATTTTTATTAAAATACCCAAGCAAGAACAGAAAGATAAAAAAAAAAAAACAAAACACAACATCCTTGAATCATTCTAAAGCCAGAACCAGCCGATTGCCAGAAATTGATGGAATTTCCCCAGCTGAAAGGCCACTGAAATCATACTGAATAAAGCAACTGATGGCCAGACAAGCAGAAAATTGAGGAAATTTATATACTTAAAACCAAGTAACTCTTGATCCTGTAAACTGCTCCCACAAAGTCTGTATCTTGGGATACTATGTATCTACTGTTTGAAATGACCAGAATACTGTTTCCCACCTCTATTCATAAGAACCTATGTTTCTACATCTATTCATAAACCCCTTTCCAAAAACAAACAAACAAAAAGTAATTAAAACTGAGAAGAAAGTTAGCTGGATAGAGGCCATGTGGAGGGAATAAACAGAGGAAACTTGTTTGGGCACTGCATTCTTGGAGGTGATAGCTCAGCAAGGGACATCTCATCTAAGGAATACGGAGGAGACCTCATAGTGCAGCATATACAATACACAGAGCCCTAGTCAAGCATAGGCATTGGGTTCTGAGCTGGGTCTTACCTCCCGCTATGGATCTGGAAAGGAAACTAGACCACTGCTCAAGTGACAGAGCATGAGGATAAGGTAAGGTTACCATACATCCCAACTTACGGCTGCTGCACCAGTACAACTGTGAATATTACCCCTTTCGCTAAAAAAGTATTCCAGCGGATGGAAAGCAATCTTCTTGGGCTCCTGGGAAATACCAGTTCCAGTATTTCCAGTTCGGTCTTCTCATTTAAGAATGAGTAAATTTAAATAACCCGGGAGAATTTATTAAAAAAAACAGAAAAAGGGTACATCATTCTGACTTGAAGGAAGAGCTCACTTCTGCAAATGATTTGCAATACGCATCAGATAATTGTCTTCAGAAAATAAATCATCATCAGTAAAAGACAGGAAGGCATAGAAGTATGGGACAGAGGAAAAAAGCCATAAGGAAAACCAGTTGATGTGCAAAGGTGACTGGATTACTTCAAAAGAAATAATTGTAAGAAAACTAACTGTAAAAGCAAGATGAGATTCCTTTGGGGTCAGACAATGGATTTGACACTGCAAGCAATCAAATCAGTTTCGCAGACGCAAAGTCGAACTTCTCTCTGAGGAAAAGCAGGGCAAAGAGATTTTTAGATGATGCACTGCAAAGGCAGAGAAAGGTGTTTGATCTAAGAATATAGTTCTAGCCAAGGAAGAAACAAGAACAATTGAAAAAATAAGTTAATAATAAAAATAAAAATCTAAATAATTTACCATGTGTCAACAAAATAGGGACCTAGACCTAGTCTAGAAAGTATTTTGATAGACAAGAATTAAAAACTTTTTTACACGCATCAAGCAGCAGAAAAGAAAAAGAGAGAAACTTCAAAAGGTACAGGGGTAAGTAAACATTTGGCCTTTGTTTTGCAATTCTGGTAATATCGACAGAAATACAGTGCTAGCCTTACATGTAATTTGAAATTTTGTTGCAGCCACATTAAAATAATAAACAGGTAAAATTATTTTTAACAATATATTTCATTTAACCTAGTATATCGAGAACATTGTCATATCAACTTATAATTTATAGGTAAAATTTAACGAGATAACATATATAATATCTCATTAAATTTTTTTAAAGTAATCTCTGCACTCAGCGTGGGGCCTGAACTCATAACCCGAGATCAAGAGTCACCTGCTCTACCGACTGAGCCAGTCAGGTGCCCCTCATTAAGTACTTACAGTATAAAAACAGTTTACATTGCGCAGTACAAAATATTTATGTATTGTATGACATTTAACGGGGTACATAATTTCATCAACTGTATACTGTCTGTATATTCCTGTTAAATTCAAATTGAATATAATATGTTTATAGCTCTCTACGGATGAAAGGAGGAATAGATATGGCTACAGCACGAAATCTCCGACATTTCGCGTGCACGTAACACCTACAGCATATCTCACTTCAGACCAGCCACGTCTCAACTGCTCAATATCCACTTGTGGCAAGTGGTTCCCCGCAGGATGGTACAAACAGAAGAATTCCGATGTGAAAACACAACCTCACACCAGCTGTGATGAATTCCACCTGACGTGGCGGGAAGAGATTTACGAAGGCTGAAAAACGTGCTCCAGATATATCCTTTTCCAGAAAGTTATTTAAGAGTAACTGTCCAGCTGATAATGAATTTTCTATTTCCGGAGGCCTGGTAAAAGTAAGGACAAAAGAATACCCTGTTGTCCCTATTTTAATTTTGTTTTTATAAAAGGGCATATGGGGCGAAAAACAATGAGCGCTTAAGCACAGAGTGGAAAGGCAAGGAAGTTGTAACCGGCAGCAGTGGGAGTGCAAAGCAATGTTTTATATTTTCCTCTATTTTTCAAAGTTGTTTCGGTGCACATATATGAGTTTTAAAAGGAAAATCGTTTGATATTAAAAGATAACGTATTTTCATTGCAGAGATAAGCTGTGAGAAAAAAGATGATAGGCTGCCTTTTTTTTTTTTTTTTTGGTGGAATTATATAATGTAAAAAGCTAAATAAAACAGGGTAAAAGTCCCTCATTCAATACCTCATTACTGAGTGTCAAATTTGTATCATGTGCTGTGGGTGCTTGGGCAGCTGGGGTACCTGACCTGCCCAAAGTATGAGAAGGTGTTCCGGGTTTAGTGACATGAGTAGTTTCAAAGGAACAGTCTTCTAGGTGTCCAATGGGGGGTCAAATATTCTCACTCTTTTGATCTTCTATTTCACAAAAGTCTACTTCCTACCTTACAGATGAAAGGCACAAGCCCCTACTTTCACGTTGCCTTTCTGTAAGGTCTTAAAAACCCAAAAGGGCCGAAACAAAAGGAAGGTTCTAGGATCCAAGGCCTCTGTTAATGGAAGGTCCCTCAAAACCACATGAGAAATGCTGAATTGCCTGCAGTTTATTTCATCCAGGTGCTGCAACTCTTGGTAAGGTTCTGCGCCTTCTCTATGTATCTATTTCAGGATCTGAATTCAAAAGAGAGATGATTGTCTTGGGGGCATGAATTAACAGGTTTGTTTGAAGTGGAAAATGAAGCTAGACCTCTTCCTGACAGAATACAAGAGTGATCTGGTTGATTGGCATGACAGAGAAGATGTTCTTTGCCAATTAGGTTATATGGCAGACATTTCTGATGAAGTCATTGAGTTTCATCTGCAGCTCCAAGGTTTTTTGTTTGTTTGTTTTTTTATTTTTTATTTTTATTTTTTCAATATATGAAATTTGTTGTCAAATTGGTTTCCATACAACACCCAGTGCTCATCCCAAAAGGTGCCCTCCTCAATACCCATCACCCACCCTCCCCTCCCTCCCACCCCCCATCAACCCTCAGTTTGTTCTCAGTTTTTAAGAGTGTCTTATGCTTTGGCTCTCTCCCACTCTAACCTCTTTTTTTTTTTTCCTTCCCCTCCCCCATGGGTTTCTGTTAAGTTTCTCAGGATCCACATAAGAGTGAAACCATATGGTATCTGTCTTTCTCTGTATGGCTTATTTCACTTAGCATAACACTTTCCAGTTCCATCCATGTTGCTACAAAGGGCCATATTTCGTTCTTTCTCATTGTCACGTAGAACTCCATTGTGTATATAAACCACAATTTCTTTATCCATTCGTCAGTTGATGGACATTTACGCTCTTTCCATAATTTGGCTATTGTTGAGAGTGCTGCTATAAACATTGGGGTACAAGTGCCCCTATGCATCAGTACTCCTGTATCCCTTGGGTAAATTCCTAGCAGTGCTATTGCTGGGTCATAGGGTAGGTCTATTTTTAATTTTTTGAGGAACCTCCACACTGTTTTCCAGAGTGGATGCACCAAGGTTTTAATGAAACTATATTGGAGGTATTTACAATATATGTACACTAGAGATTATTAGTAGTTAATAGTAGCAAATTAATAGCAAAATGATCATAAATAATAGTGAAGAACAGTAATTAATAATTATGGAAAACTCTTTCATGGTTAAACTTTTAGTAACAACAGAATTCAACATATTTCAACATTCACCTAAGGGAAATGAGATATAAACCTTGTGAAATGTGTAACACATGGAAAAGTAAATCTTGAAAAAGGACACAGAGCAAGAGTGAGTTGTGGGACACATGCAGGACGGCTCGTAAGAACATCAGTAGAGTGATATAGATAATAAACTGACCTTACATCCGTTTGTTTTCATCCCTAGTGTCTTATTAGTTCAACTTACGGTCACTGACTATGGCCAGGTTACTGGAGGACCTTATCCCATCTTTAAAATAAATGCATAGTCTGCATAAGGTAAATGTGATGTGTAAATTGGGAAAAGTTTCCTCTGCCAGTTATGGATGGCTGTGGCTCCCTATGAAGTCCAACAAAATCATTTAAACTTGACACCCATTATTTCCAATTATCCAATGAGATAACTCACTATTCCAGTATTGGCCTCTGCATAGCTATCAAGGCTGTTAAATTTAATTTGAAAATGGAATCCATCATAAAATATTAATCACAAAGCACTGCTGGTATGGAGACACTTATCAGTCTGCTAATTACATTGTTCATTCCTGTTGGCTTTGATCTTACCTAGGCAATCAGGCACATGAAGGGAGTAAAGACTAACAATAATAGTAACATTCCTAAAGATAATAATATTAGTAATAATAATATATAGCAAACACAATGGATTTTACTCCTTACTAGACATTACACTAAACATTCTATACGCATTATCTAAAATTACTCTCTCCTGCATTTTATGGTGAAGGTTCTGCCATTATAATCATCCCCATTTTATGTAAGACAAAACTGAGGCTCAGAGAGATGAGCTAATATGTTCATGGTGACAAGTTAATAAATGGCTGAGAGAGGAATCAAACCCAAGTCTATTTGAATCTAGAGTCCAGGATATTAGGAATTATGAGATACAGCCTCTCTATTAATGCTTGACTTATATACTATTAGATTTTTGTCTTATTTAGTGCCAAAACGTCTGTGGTTTGTGTGCGTTGCATTTTTTTTTTTTTTTTTTTTTTTTTTGTGCATCACTTACAAGAGAAGTGAAAGGGCATGGTGATTCCAACCACCACATAATTAACATAGTACATTTATACTGTGAGGCATCTCAATTACTATTAGCACAATTTAATTGGTGATTAGGACGATGGCGATGCTGATTCAGACATTACCATCTCTTGGGTTTTTGGAAGTATGTAAGCTTCACAGATGACAGCTGGTAGCATATTTCAAATTTGAAAAAGGCATACCTATACAGAAGAATAAACTAGCAGGTGCTGAAAATAAACTTGGAAAAGGAGTTTGGAGCAAGATCATACAAAACCATGAATGTCAGACAAAGGAAGAAGCAGTAGGAAAGAGTAATATATTTGGAACTAGTGGACTTTGAATTGGAAGATCGAATCTGACATTTAATACATGAATAATCTTTAATAAGTCATCTTTTTACAACTGGATCTCATTTGTAAAATGGAATTGCTGTGGAAACTAAATAAGGAAATATGTGTAAAAAGGGGCTACATAAATATAGCAAAGTAAGGAATTAATATTGTGTTTAATAATGAGCAGTAAGGGTTCGGAGGTATGAATCACTGAGGAGTTTTTGAACTAGGGATCAGTCTACTTTGTTTTGCTGAATCCTTTTGAAGACAGAATCGGGGCAAGGACAAAGCAGAACAGCAAAATGTGTGGACTTAAAGTGAAAAAAAAAAAAAAGAGCATATTGTGTCGTATTTATTAACACTGGACAATTTTCTGTAAAGGAATTAGCAACTTATGATAATCCCTTGCATTCTATTAGTGCCTTAAACTTTGCAAAAGCCCTTTTCAAAGACATTATCACTTTTGATTTTTAGTACAAGTCTTCAAAACTACAGTTATGCCTTGTGATAGTACGCCTGATGATTACATAAATTCAGATATACACCGTTTGAAAATAGAAGTACACTAAAGTGAGGGTTATTTTCTAGGACTAATCTTTTTTTTGCCCTAGGCAGAATAAACTGGCATTACTAACCCAGAGATTCCTAGAATTATTGCCCATATTCTAGATCTTCCAAAGGGCCACCAAATCCAGAATCATCCTCATTTGATGTATGAGTCAGAGTGAACAACTGCCACCAGGTGGCACCAAATTGCAGTCAGGGACCTTTAATCCAGAAGCCAGATGTCAGAGGTCCCAGGTAGCTAGCCAGCTGCTCAGGATGGCTGTAACCAATGACTGCATAGTACATGACCCCACATTTTGGGTGACTTAAGTTTTTGGGCCCCACTTATTTTATCTTATATTTGATATAAGAGCTTCCCAGTGAGGTTTATTGACTTACTCAAGATCACACAGTATCTTACTGTCAAAGACAAGAACTCAGTCTCCCAAGTAGTGCATATCATATTGGAAAGGGTATAAAACTTGGAGTCAAACAATAAGGGTTCAAGTCCCACCCCAGCTACTTCCCAAACATGTGATGATGGGCAAGCTATTTGCCATTTCTGGGCCTTCTCCCTGCACTAGAATTGGGGGCTACTCCTCCTAGATATGGAACAATAATGCATTTGAAGGTGCATTAGGAAACTATAGCAAAGTATGTGAAAATACCTTTGGTTTCTCTCTGATCCCAAATATTAATAATTTCAATTGTGATCCTATTCTAAATGGTAAGGATAGTAAAAGAAAATACTTTATAATCGAATCAATAACTTTCAGGTATATGCTATTTTTTAAATACAAAAATGCCTCACAAAAGCCTGAGAGCAATATCTTTCCATTTAATAGAACCATCAACCAACTTAAATGTATTAACTATCTACAATGTACTCAATGCTGTAGAGGCCATAGCAAAATCTGTTTCAAAGTTTGCACCCTTAAAGAGCTAAATGTTCCATCAGAGAAATCACACTTAAAGGAAATGCAAACAGTGTAAGGCAAATATTAGTAAATACTGGAAACAATGACATTACCACAGTGATAGGGAAACTGCAAGATGATGAGAACAGGGACATGAATAAGCTCAGTAGTGGTAAGAAAAACTCTGCAAAGAGCTAAGAATGCGATTTTGCCTTGAAGGTTGATATGCTATAAACAGCCAAAAAAGAGACGTTAGCTATTCTGATTCATCTCTTTGCTTTTCTCTGACTCAGTGGTTCCATTTTGGTTAATATGATCCCAGAAGCTCCAAGCAGATTCTTATCGGGATAGTTTTGGAATAACTGCTGACCTATCAGTAGGGAGTACTGAAAGACAGGCATGGAGTGTAATTTTTCAGCAACTTCTGGGCAGGTGCTGCTGGAGAAGCAGCTCCCTTTTAAATGTATCAGCACTTCCTCCTCTGCACTGCATAAAAGTTACTCACAGTTTGTATCTGTGCCAGTAAGATGACGGTAATGCCTGCTCACACACCAGTGGTAAGATGTGTGATTTCACCCTTGGAGAATTTGACAGAATAATCGACTTTGATGAGTAATCCATTGTAACAGGAGGCTCAGCATTGGTGGAGACGAATTTTCTGCCTTAAGTGACTCCCCTGTTGTGCCATATTCTTTAAAATCCTTTGGAAGTTGATAAACTATAGGAAGGAGTAAGGTTGCCGAGCTTGGGATATCATTCTGATTCTTTTAGACTTGTGAAAAGCATATGAGGTGGCTGGCTGTCTTCTTTTAGTATCTGGATTCAATTGGATCAGGAGGATCTTACAAAATATACCTCTCCTGAAAAATTCTTGATAATAACAGCACACGATTTCTCAACAAAGTTTGGAAGATTTCCTGCAGACCATGGGAAAAGTGGTATTAGAGTGGCTCCTTGGGGTTATTGTTGCCATTTCAATATACCTGACCAAGATTATCATATACAGTATACAGCGTAGATCATAAACACATATGCATGCATGTGTATATAACACACACATATGTGCATATATCCAAGTATATTTAGATATATAAAATCAAACATGCCCATTAAACTTCCTTTCTGAAAATAACTTGGGCAGCCAAATAAAAGAAAAATTCCATTTTCTTGCCAACATTGCTTCTTTCTGTACTCTGTCCTCCAAAACAACAGCTTATTTCAGATTGTGAAACCTTACCGTTTAGGAATATAGCAACTCCACATTTGAGAGAAAATATGATGAAGAACAAATGGTTGCCCTATTAGAGAGAGCACATGAATCACCTAGAGGGAATATGAAAATTCCAGGTTCTTTGGCCCCAGCCCCAGAAATTCTGAACCAGGAGGTCTATCTGGCACAAGGTCCAAAAAACTACAGTGCTTATTCTCTGCTGGGGATTCTGATGCAGATTGTCTAAGAACCACAATTTGAGAAATGCTACAATACTAGGATTTGAGCCCGCCAGATATGTCAGTTTAACTTCCAGCTTTACCACTCACTGGCAACGTGTTATTGAACAACAGCACACCATTAGACAGTATTTCCAACATACCCAGATAGTAGATGTAAATAATCTCAATGGCGGAGATAATAGTAAACTGCATTAAAATAATTAGGATATGATAGGTGTTGAGTATTTATTACCTTTTTGAAATACAATTCCATTAATTATAAGTTTACGTAATTTTATTTTGAATAGTGGCTGTGTTTAAAAACTGGCTTACAAAATTCCCCCAAATTTATGGACTGGCTCCTGAGAGCTAGCATGATTTGATTCCCGCATACGTCCACAACGGTTTCCTCACAAAAAATAGTGGGGTAATACAATGTACTTCACAACGTTAACGCGATCGATGTAGGTTTGCCTCCAATCTACGAGAACCAGTCTAATTACTTGTTTCTTTACAATTTATCTTTCAGAATGTAAACTATATGATGGCCTACCCATCTTTCATTTTGTTCAGCACTGTATCCCCTTCTTGTAACCATGCTTCTGCAATGCTGCACCATTAGGTCTATGTGGAAAGGATGAGTGAGTTCTTTTACTCCCACATGGGGGAGCCACATTCTCCTCTCTTCCTCCATTGCTTCTTCCTGACATTTTTTTTTTGTTGTTGTTCCAAAGACACTTACACCTCTCCGCTGGCTCCTCCCCAGGTCTTTTTCCATCTACAAACTGAAATCTTCCTTACGTAGTCCTCAAATTAACAATGCTGCCGTAAGAGCCTTCTCTATTAACTAATTTTATCTATCAGAAAAGAAGTCAGTAAATATTTATTGTTGCTAGATTAACTCAGGAATAAGATTACGTAGAAAATGTGCCACTTGTCCTCCAGGCAGAAATCTGAGTAGTAGGGTTAAGTATGTATTGGGAAGTGACCTGGGGCCAGAGGATTAGCTGAGGAGTAAGACAGCAATGGAATAATGTGGTTGTTGGTCATGAAAGGAGGGAACCGCTACAAGGGATGCTTTAGAGCTGGGGCTGGCAAACTTTGTTAAAAGGGCACACAGTGAATGTTTTGGGCTTTGTGTCACAGACATTTTTTGTTGTTTTTTTTTTAAACCTTTTAAAAATATAAAAACGATTCTAGTTTGCGGGACCATAGTGTATCATTTGTTGATGCCTACTTTTAAAGAGTCTTGGTGACCAAGTAGGTATAGGGGGTGAAGATCAAGAGGGAAGAGACAAAAATGACATTGAGATTTGAAGTCGACTGGGTGGGAGGACGCCATAACACCAAAATACTAATTAACATGTACTGAGTGTTTACTGTGCTACAGGATCTGGTCAGCCCACTGCACATATTTTCTCATTGTGTTTTAACAGTGGCCTTAGGAACTGGTTACTATTCTTAGAACTATTTTAGGGATGAGGAGACGGAGGCACAGAGATATTAAGCAAGGCACCGATGGTCACCCAGCTAGTAAGTGGAAGACCTAAGCTTTGGCTTGGAGTGTGCTCTATGACACTACACACACACACACACACACACACACACACACACACACACAGATACTTGTATATTTTTAGACATGTTGAGACTGAGGCTCTAATATTTAAAATAAAATATCTTTTCTAGGGATTTTTGGATGAGTAAAATTGATTTCTAAGATAATTTCTTTCTCTGTATCTCTCAATTCAAAGATACACTATAGGGATGTTCACAATTAGTGCAGATCTCCTGTTCTTCCATGCATATGAAAGGATTTCCCATCCCCACTGAGTTTTAAGTTAGGCATGTGCATGTGACCTGCTTTGGCCAATGGAATATGACAGAGCGATATGCTCATTACGAGCCAATGGGTAATTCACCATACTGTCTTTCCCCCTGCCACGGTGATCAAGGAAGCCCATGTTGACTTGCACCATCCAGGACTCTTGAATGAATACAAAGGGCAGAACCTTTCTGATAACCACACTAGACATATTATAAAAATGACAAAACTTGTTTTTTTAGACCACTGAGATTTCGAAGTTGTTTGTAACTACTACTACACAGTGTGAAGAACTGTATTCTATCTTGGTTGGATCAGAAATGTTCCTCCTGAAAGAAGTGGATCAGACAGAAAAAATGTCTAAAGAACTACTTGAGTCTTAGGGTAACAACACGTAATTCTGTTCAAGCTGATTCAAAAAACTATGTGACTGACCAAGAAGTAAGCGGACTTACAAAAAAAAAGGTTCCAAGTTCCTATAGCAGCTAACAGGTTAGCTTAGATTTAAAAAAAAGCTTGTGCAATGCTTAAATGTAGCCAAGGTTTGCAAACCCCTCCAAAATGGGCCTGAGTTTTGAGTTTCAAATCGAAATCTAAAACCTTAGAAGAGAGTTTCATATTTCACCCTGAAAGTTTCATACAGCTTAAACTTTCATATCTTTTTCAGGTATCATACTACAAAAAGTTCCTAAAAATCTCTCTTAAATAAATAATGATTATAGTATCATCTATTAAATTCAGTATACTCTGCTGTTCTTTGTGTACAGAGATAATATCACTGACTTACTCTTAGTTATGCGTGCTCAGTTGATTTTTATTCATGGTTGGTCCTGCACCATACCTTATTTTTCCTTAATTTTTAAGTATTATGTAAGCAGTGGGATATATTTTGAAAACTCTGTTTGCGTTGAGCAATGTAATCTGGGAACATGAAGCTAAGGTATGTCTAATGTATGAATCTCTTGATCTGGGCTCCATTAGCTCTATGCCCTTAACTCAATGAGGTAACTTTCAGAAGAAGGAAAAAACAAAACAAAACCCAGGAACAATGGTGTAATCGTTTGACCAACCCCATTAAAGTATACATAATGGCATATAATATAGCAGATCATGAAAATGGGCAAAAAATGAACAAATTAAAAAAATATATGGTTATATTTGATGAATGAGAATGTTGCATTCAGTGATTTACTTTAAATCAAAGGCAAAAATTTCTACCACCAAGTATAAAGCAGCTATTTTGGTCAGTTACCAAATCTATGCTTGGAGCTTCAAATTTTGTTGCAGTAAAGGACAATCCCAGTTAAAATATATCTCTACTGTAATGTAGAAGTTATATCCTATGACAAGAGCACTATAGCGAAAGAAAACCTACATTTGACTTTTTCAGCTTTGATTTAACCCATGGCATCTGCCTGGAACATGGAAGGTATTAATTATGTTTTCCAAAAGAATAGCCCTCAGCAAGTTTTTTTTATCCTTCCTGGATCACAGCTTCTAAATCCAGGAAACGGATATAAAAGTGTGTACCTCAGGGTGCCTCGGCTCAGTCGGTTGGGCGTCCAACTTCAGCTCAGGTCATGATCTCATGTTCGTGGGTTTGAGCCCTGCATCAGGCTCTGTACTGACAGCTCAGAGCCTGGAGCCTGCTTTGGATTCTGTGTCTTCCTCTCTCTGCCCCTCCCCTACTCACTCTCTCTCTTTCTCTATCTCTCAAAAATAAATAAACATTAAAAAAAAGTGTATATCTCACAGGATCATTATATTAAAGGCAAAAAACAAAAACAAAAAACAAAAAACTAAGAATGGGAAAGCTATTTTATGTGGTAAAACAATATATACGATTAGGTATCTTTATTACACAAAATCCTTAAATGACTAGTCCAGAACTTTTATATCATTTTTGCTATTTTCACAGTCAATATGACTTTCTACAACAGCTTTTCAATTATTAAATGTATGTGGAGATGGACGACACAAGTTTTATTCTTAAAAACCCAAATAATCCCGGAGTTAGTCCAAATTTTAGTTCTACTGAATTGTAATTGTGGTTGATAAGGGCTGGTCCAAGACTGTTTAGACTAATGGACATAAAGTGAATATTTCCCAGCCTCTACAGCAGTTAGGCTGGAGTCACATGCCCAGTTCTAGTCAAGGAGCTATGAGCTGAAGAGTGGACTACGGTCATCTCCAGGTTAGCCCCTAAAACTTTAAAAGCTTATTCTTTGAGTAACTAATTCTCAAAGAATTCTACGATTGAAGGAGATGTATTCTCTGAATGTCTGTGAAGTAAAGTGCCTCTATCTCTCCCCATTTCTGGTGAAATCCATCTGATTATGATGGTAAAGTGACAGTTCACAGGGTATGAAAGTTAGTGTCAGAATATTCATCATAATATAACTTAACTCATTGTTTCCTTCATCCAGAGTCAATGTTCTTCAAAAAATGTCACCTGAGTACATGTAGGTATGCTTCGTGACATAATACATTTACATTTTGACACAAGCTCCTTATCTTGTTATAGATGAGTAACAAAGAGTTCACCAACTAGCCATAGTCCAAGGCCATACTTGAATAGGATGAGTGTAACCTACCCTGACCAATAGCCAAGACCCCAAAGTAGGGCTGGATCTTGTGAGTGCGGGGTCAATGTTGTCCACACAAATGCCATGCCAACTGACATACATCAAATTCCCTCTTTATTATTAGATGTTTTTCCTAGTATCTGCTAGTTTATGATTATTTTCTCAGACTAATTATTAATCATACCTCCTTTAACTCTCTGTCCCATTTTATGTGTTATACTATTTGGCCACTTTTACCTAAGAGCCTACTCTGCCATGTAGAATAAGCACTTTGGGTAAAGAAAAATGATAAATAATTTTTGTACACACTATTGACTAGTATTTTTCATAAGAAACACATATTTGATGGCCATTGAAACCAAGGGGAATCAGTGATTTATTTCTGCTATACTCAGTACCAGGGACAGAAAAAGTGAAGGGGGGAAAAAAAAAACCTTTGGAATGGATATAACATCATAGTTTCATAAAAAAAAAATAAAGGGAAAAATGTTTATATTGTTTAAAGTAATCCATTGGCCATTTTAATCAAATTGATTAAAATGAATTTCATTTCCAATGCAGTTTTATACAATGGTCTTCATTTTTGTATATTATCATATATACTTTTATGCATTGATTCTGATTTTTCTGTTTTAGGCACTATTAATAATCTTGAAGCTATCAAATTCCCCTTGTTCAGGGACTTAAAAGTTTCACAAATCCTATGTATGTTTAGGTTTGAATCATTTCAGAATTTTTAAGAAGAGTGTAACAGTTGATCGTAAGATTCAGCTCCTCCATGAATAAAATGGGGGTAGCAATATACACACACACGCACACACACACACACACATACTTGGGATTGCTGTGAAGATTATGTAGACTAGTAAGTGTCAGGGTAGTATAAGAACTATACGGCACATACATGTGAAATATTTCATTACTGGGTTTGAAGTTACTTCACTTTTTTTTTTTTAAGCAAGAGAGAATGAACAGCGGAGGGGCGGAGAGAGAGGGAAAGAGAGAATCACAAGCAGGCTCTGCACTATCACTGCAGAGTCTGACATGGAGCTCCAACCTACAGTGAGATCATGACCTGAGCTGAAATCCAGAGTCAGATGCTTAACTGACTGAGCTGCCCAGATGCCCTTATTGCACATTTCTGAAGGAAGAGGTCTCTATTAGCAAAACAGCCCTGCAGTCTCTCTGCCCCATCACTCACTTCTCCCCAGGGGAAAGGAGTGAGTTTTTGGATTGGTGTTCTAGACAAGGAACTGGGTTCTGGCCCTTCTACCCTTCCCTCTTTTGCAAGCCAACTTCCCACCTTCAGAGAGCAAACCTCAGGGTCCATTTCATGCCCAGGATGACCAGCAGTTGTCTAGCGCTGCTCATGGCTCTGAGGGTACATGTCCCAAGTTCTGAGTGCATTATGAGGCAGCCCACTTTTCTAACATGCACACATCATGGTCTGTAATCACACTAACCCATGGAAGCTGTTTTTTTTTTTTTGATTTTCATCTGCCATACGCCATAGTTACCTCTAGAATGGAAAGGAAAAAGAGATGGTATTTATTTGTCCTTGCAAACTCCGACAGAAATAAAATACTGCCATAGAAAATGTAGATGTCACACATTGTATATTGGTACCACATTATAGTTTGTAATTTATTTCGTAAATGTAAAATAATCCTAAACTTAATCTTTTTGCATGTTGAGCAAACATAATGCTTTCATTCAATTTTCTATTAAAATTTATGATGCCCCCAAATATATACTACACTGAATTAAATATCTTTGTATAATTCATTAATTTTAGATTCAGAATATATCAATTCAGAAAACACATAAACAGGCAATTATACTGATTTAATACGGTAACATGCTTTGACTAGCTTTCCAATATTAATATCATGATTAAAACCTAATCCCTTAATTATATACTGGCTTAGAGTTTAGAAACACTTCCTCACCCGTGATCATTTGATCCTGTCATCTTGTCCTCCATTTGACCAGGTTGCCTGAGGCAAAGGGCTGTAGTCACAGATCACACTGTAATGAGACTGACCGGCTCCTGGGAGAATCCAACTAGCAACACAAGGCTTCCTCGTCTTGTGTACTAACCACTGAACTAAACGGTCAAGAGGGAGACCTCATTGGAAACCGAATTGGGATTCACACAAGAAGTACAGTGTCTCGTGGAGTTGAATTGTAGTCCACTTTCCCTGATGAGACAGCACATCTTATCTAAGTATTGCACATGTTTCTCAAATGACCTAATAAATATTAGAATATCATCTAGGTAAATGAGGTAAATATGTCATTGGAATCTTGCAGGCTTCATAATTAAATGCAATACACCAGCTACCTATTTTCTTTCTAGCAAGCTAAACTTGACTAGCTCAAATCGCCAACATATTCTACCAGTGTTCTTTCCTGAGGAAACTGGGATCTGTTCACCTTGGCGAGGGTGGGAGTTGGAAAGGGGAAGGCGATTACCTAATTAATATGATGTAGCTTAATTAATTCTGCATCCTTAGAGCATGGATGGAACCACAGATTTAAAATGGAAGATATCAAAACAATCAGGCTGGAACCCTAGAGGGCATGACATTTCATACATCCTTCGGTTCTTTAGGCTGCATCCAATTTCCTGACAGATTCGGGATTTAGAAAAGATAGTTGCTCTAACTGTTGTGGATTTAATGTGGTATTACGTATAAAGGGAGGGTCAATGTGCGGAGTTTTATTTCTGTTAATTTTTCAGTGGTACGGAATCAAAGTAAAACCAATTTAGCAAAATAACATCAGGATCTTCATTAGGTTTAGAACTGGGTTATCCAATTATATATACTTTTATATATATTTTGTTTTCCTACATATATTTTTAAAACTTGAAATGCACTTGACTTATACCATTAGTTTCTGTTGTGCAACACAATGACCTGATATTTGTATATGTATGAAATAATCACCACAATAAATCTATTTTCATATTAATCTGTCCAGTTTTACTCTCAATACCTGAAGAACAGGGTTAAAGCATAAATCTCTGTGTGAACAGCACTAAATCTAGCGCCAAGTAGACAAGAGGTGCTCAACATATATTACGGAAGGAACGAAAGCTTGGGCTTCTGTACAGTAATACAAAATCACTATCTAATAAAATTTAAATATGACTATTCACGTTTACTCATTCTTTTTTATATGCCCACTAATCAAGCTTTATATGTTTTACCCTTAAAATTGAATTAGATCAGCCTCTAAAACGTACTGAAAAACCTGGGAAATGTGAGGAATATATGCACTCGTATTTATTAATAAAACTGTTTCTTCCAACCCTGAGATGCACAGATTTTCATCTGTGTGGCCCATTCTCATCACTCATCAGTTCATAACATCAGGCTAATATTTGGCCTAGTATCATCTCCATAGAACATGCACCGTTTGGGGTAAAAATGAAGTCCAAGTAATATCCATTCACTCAGTATTCATTTGGTTGTTGATTGCTTCTTTTCCCTTTGGAGAAGTGTTAAAGAGCTGGAACAGTTATTTTAGAGAATCCTGGACTACGTTTCCCATGAGTCCTGCCTGCCCCCATCTTTTGTCTCAACATTTGTGCCCTTTGGCTCAACAATGTCAGAGAGAAACAAAAAGCAAGAGAGTACCTTAACTTTCTCTTCTCCTGCCACTGTCTTGGTTGTCTGAAGTGAGAACAAGGCGCAAGGCCAAAAACACATGGCCATTTTCAAAATACATGACCTGGATTCTTCTAGCATCAGGACAGTTTGTGTACCGACTCCCAACTGCCTTCTACGTTTGTGTACCCTTCTCTGGTTGAAGGGTGACCAATCAACTCCTTCACGTACCACACTGAAGCCTGAGTTCTTCTATTGTAAGACAAGGAGATAATTTTGGCACGGAGGTGCCTTATTTGCCTTTAAAGAACAGTCTCCTGGGAAAAGCCCTGCTGGTAAAATCAGAGGAAAAGCTTGTAACAACAACAACAACAACAAAAACAAAAACCCCACAAAGCAAACAAAAAACCTACACTGAAACATGCCCTAGGAAAGACAGAATTGGAAAATCTACCAAAGAATACTACCACTAACACTGGCAGGACTGCCCCATCTTATAGTGCGGCAAAACGATTTACGATTTTTCAGAGTACTTTTCACTCACATTTGATGCCCAAATAAACCTCTCTACAACATAGGCGATGACTCCTCTTGTGAAAATGTCTAACACATGCTGCACTTACATATTGTGCCTAATGCCTTAGCTACTGTTTGTTGAAATCCGTCTCTTAAAATTAACACACAGAGGACGCTCATAGATGGAAACTCGCTTGTTCTTCAAAACAAAACAGAAAAGCAAACAGAAACAAACACACAGAAGCAGCCCTTTAAAAAGCTGAGCAGACACTTCCTGTCAACTAATGAACAACATTGTACAACAGATTTATTCATACTACAGCTGCAGTTTGATAACCAATTCTGTTTGGAATTTGTGAAATGTCACACAATCCAAGATGTTTTAATTATGTTACATTTTTTCCAAGACTGCTGATTATAAAGTGAGTGATCAAGAGTTAAATCAACTAAAGTCTAGAAAAGCTGTAGAAAGAAAGACTGCTGTGGTGTAGGTACATCAAGCCTGGAATGTCTGCCTAGTGATTTCTGTCTGTGCTTAAATGAGAATACCTCTGGATCAATAGAAAATATTCTTCAGTTTTTTACAAATGACTCCAGTTTCTGTTTGACACAGTTCTTCTTAATAGTAACTTTACCATCATCACCATAAAGACTATATTTTTGGACAATATTCACCCATCCCTGAGGAATAAATTTGTGGACACACATTTTGTAGCATTAAGCCATGCATATCAGATGTGGCACATTTGAAGACGGCAAGGTACATATCACCACCTTTTTATTTAGCAGATTTATTTGAAAGTGTGTTGGCCTTTGTGATTCAAAGACATTGTCATTTTAGCCTGATTATACAGAATTACTTTACAGAGGGTAAGTAGTAAGTTATTTTTAGTCTAAACTCTTCAAAGAGAGGTTTATATTATGCTTTTAGAATAACTCTAGTTGAATTTACCCATTAACAGGAAACAGAAACAGAAAATAAGCTAAAAGGTAGAGATTTCACATAATAAGATCAAATGTTTTGTCAAGCTCCACATAATTATGGAGTCAAAGAAACATCAACAGAACCGACTTCATGATAGCATTTCAGAAATTTCTATCTTTTGCCAAGTAGGAAATCCTAAGAGACTAGCACTTTTGCTTGGGAGATGTCTGAAAATATACTTCAAACATCAGTTATAGTCAACTCTTCCGCTGTTTCTTTTCTTTCATTCCAGGATAAAACTAGGAAAAATAAAATGTGGAAATGAGAAATACTTTCTATTTCCCTATCCAATCTAAAATGTGTTCGATATACTAAGCTTCATTCTTATTTAACTATCCTTAAGAATAAAAACAGCAACAAAAATCATTACTGGCCATAAAATGGGAAATGTACTTGATAATACAAAGTAATGGCAGGTTATAGCAAAAATAAAATCTAAATTAAAAAAAAAAAAAGAAAAAAAAGTGTTGTCATGTTGGAACTGACAGTGATGGAGTCAACAGGAAATCACTTAAAGACAGTCTCATTGAAATTCTGGACAATAACCAGCTATAACACAAGTTACAGGATGTAACAAATCTATCAGTAGGTATCTAATATGTACCATTAATCAAATAACTAGGAAATCAGCAACCGGTGCTATTTTGCCAACCAGATTTGTACATAACATATTTCTAAATTGTAGAAACTTAGCCAATGTCTGTTAAAATAATTCTTGACTACCTGATTAATTCTGAAAATTACTAAAATCAATTCAGGCTAAGTCTTTCCTCATTGAATACGGATAAAGTAACTTCAAAATCCACAGCTACTGGTTGCCATGCAACCTGCTATAGTATTATGTCCGAATAAGCTGGGCTTGAATTTTCTGGGCCCTCTTGCCTTGCCGACCTGATGTTTTGATACTCTATGCGTCTCAGCTAACTTCCATTAAGTAGTGTTTTGTGGGGTAGTATTCCAAGGTTAAAATGATTAAATAACTTTTATGGTTGATCAAATATAAGCCCTTATTATACACACTAGGCAAAACCATACATTTTAATTACTTTGTTATCGAAGATCTAGGTATTTACATTTCACTTTTCAATAATATTTCTGAGTTTAGCAGACCCTTCAAAAATGCCTAAGATTATTGCTCCTTAATATTTATCATAAACAATAATGCAGTTAGTATAGGACAATGGTAAGTAACATTCACAGAATATCAGATGTTAGGTATTTTTATTTTATGCCTTTGTGTAACTAGCCTAATTTTTTTCAATGTAATTGAATTAATTATTTGAGGGTTTGCATTATATTTCTCACTTTGCAACCATGCACAAAATAAAGGAAACTGATCAATATTTGATCACAGCTACAGTGCATTAATTCAAAGTTAATTTTCGGTGGAATAACTTCCATTATTCACTTTTGAGAGATATTATATAAGAAAAAATATCCAATCTTTGTAGAAAGGGAAATAAAAGGTATATTTTAAAATAGACATACACACACACACACACACACACACACACACACACACAAGAAGAACTTCATTATTAAGGAAAGAAGTCCTTCCAAAACAGTACTCCTAAGTCTGTGTTTAGAAAAAATACTGATTTGGCTTCATATTTTACATGTGAGTTGTGAAAATATGAACTATTTCCTTATAAAGAAAGAATCAGAGTGACTAAAATCTCTTTAATAAAATCATCTCTCTTGGAAATCCACTTATTATCAAAATGGAAAGCAATTTAAAATCTAGCCATTAACCTCTAGCACTTATGTAAAAACAGATTTATTAGAATAGAAGAGAAATACCATTTTGGTAATTTACACTATAAATATTTCAAAATAAAAATATTACCTTTCATTTATTACAAAGGAAAGTGAATATGTCAAAATTCACTCACACTTAATTTTAATGGCAAGATGTTCAGATAATTACACCTTATAGAAAGACTGAAATTTGCAATTAAATCCAAATAGATGTAATATTGCTCATGTTTGACATTAGGTAAATTAAACTGCACTTTTCTTTTAAATAACTTATATGTTCATTTTTGCTTGCATACTCCCCAAATCCATTGGCTTAAGGTTAATGTATTATTATAGTGTCTTGCCTACCTCCTCCAGGTCCTCCAAAGAATCTAACAAGAAGAGAAGAAAAAGGAACTGATTTTGATTACATGTGAAGTAGAATAAAGTTGAAATATTTTTTCATGGGAAGATATTCTGGGTAAACACATCAGTGTGCATGTAATCTAAACAACATAGACACTGAAGCTTTGTGCTTACTGTTTGCCTAGAGCTAAGTTAGGCATTACTGAAGACACAAAAGAAATGCAAGAGAAAATGTGTATGTTTTCAGAACACATCATGGTATAGAGCAAAGCCTGTGATTCAGAGACCTGAAAATGAATTTAAGGACCACCTTAACCTTCTCCCCTTGCTTGAAGATGAAACACAAACCCCAAACTGTCAGAGAACCAGGTAGACATTCTTCATCCCAGTTCTTACAAATGGCTCTCAAAATATGAATGGCGCAGTAGAGCAAGAGTAAACACGATTATGTGCTCCGAAATCACTTTAACCATTCACACTTAGCAATGTTAAAAACCAAACAAATCCACAGCCTGGGTTCCCACGTTGAAATCACGCCACTATCAAGGAAAAAGACGAATTTTAAAATTATAACCTCAGGATATAAATTTTAAGAAAAATATTTCTAATTCTTAATATCTACACTCTAGGATTACTGGGAAAATTATATTACAGTATATAGCATGAAGTATAAAAGTTATGCTGGAGTAAATATAAACCTAAAAGGAGCTTGAAGTGAAAGTTTAAAGGATATATCATCAAACTTTAAATAGGCCTTTCTCTAGCCTAGCTAAATTACCACACTTCTTGATGCTTTTTGCTCCTCATGGCAATTGAAGGCATATGTAATTTAACAGCAGGCCTCAATCCTTTAATAAGCTGTCTTTAAAATACCTTACATGGATTACCTATCTGTAAATCTGCTTCCCCATGCAGAATGTGACAGCATTATGGAAATTGTTAGTTCAGTAAAGATGCCATGTACCAAAGGGAACCACATCTGCACCCTGTAAGATTATACCAAACATTGGAAGTAATCTCTCAGCATTTATAATATTGCAAAATGCATAATTAAGATTAAGGGCTCACTCTAACCTTTATTATGGTCTGTGTATTTCAAATTTGGGAGGTCGGTAGGACATAAGTGGCACTATAAAGTATCACTGCACGATTGTATCTTTTAAATTATATGAAGTAGGTTCTATCTCTTAGACTCAGATTATCCACTCTGTTTGTCAGATTAGCAGATAACCATGTGTTCACTGAACAGGAAGGAGAGAATTTAAGATGCAAAAGTCGTTTGCTAACTTGAAAATCTGGGTATGTATTCAGTTTAATTTTGGATCATCAGACTTTTGGTAACCAAATAGCTATCAGATCATCAGAGGTCATCTATATCCTGATGTACTTTTCTGTTTTGTGCCTGTGGATTATGTCTCCAAACAGATTCAGGTAAACTAGATCCATTAAGTAGAACTATAAACTGTAAAAACTTAACAGTTTGTGGAAATTAACAAAGGTGAATTCCTATCAACCAATTATACAAATTCAGGTAGATCCCTCATGAAGCTGAACTCTGAAAAACACCTTGCTGAATCACTTTGGAAAACTGACTAGAAATGAAAAGGGTCAGAGTCTAATTAGCACTCACAAAACACACTTTGGTCTGACTGATTTTTGTCATATTTCAGACTAAGGTTCGTTCGAAACCGCACACAGAACTTGCTTGAGATGATGTTATTTATAGCTTATCAATACAACAAAATGAAATTTAAAAATGTAATTTTAAGTTGTTTTTCCAAAAAATATTACCAAGTTAGAGAATACAAATATTTCATATTTGTGTTTTCTGATAATAAAGAAGTACTAAAAAAAGGAAGCAGCTAATGGATACTCTTGGTTCTTCATGCATCTGCCGGGCGGAAAAACATTTATCTTGTAAATTACGGACTCTCTAATTTTTAATAACTTCAGTGGCAAATAAAATAGAAGAGAGTGAGCCTACAGGTGAATGCTCAGACATAAAGTTCTTTCCTGGTCAGAATCTGATCTTCAAACTAATCAAAAATGAAAATTCTTAAACTTTCTGCTGAATATCCATGTGGAGTGAAAGTCGTACCTTATTATGCAGAGGTCAGAGGGAGGGGACTGAGGAAAAAGGGTGTCCATGCTCACGGAAAGATAACTTAAGTGTTCTTCAAGACTTACTGGATTCAGCAGGCAATCTGTCCTCCTCACTGGCCAAGTGTGACTTAAAACAGTCCTATATCTACAGTGTCCCCTCTGAAGATACCAGCATGGTGTATGGCAAAGACCAAAGAAAAAGACCTGGAAGATTCCTAATCTACC
This sequence comes from Lynx canadensis, assembly GCF_007474595.2. NCBI lineage: Eukaryota > Metazoa > Chordata > Mammalia > Carnivora > Felidae > Lynx > Lynx canadensis. The sequence continues at coordinate 32,259,337 of NC_044320.2, forward strand.
TGTTGTGTTCAGCAGAGGTTCTTAAAAAGAAGAGTAGATCCACTTTTGGCCATTGCTATGTTCACAGCAAGGATGGTACACTGATACTGAGCCAGTGCAGATGAGCTCCACTTGACCTCACAAGAGTCATTAGAAATGAGGAAGTGAAAATACAATCTAGGCCTCTGAATTAAAGATGAAAAATAAACCAAAGATTCTCTAGAAAGCAAGAAAATCACATTTTTAGGTTATTTCCACAAGCACCTCTTTTCTCATTTCCACAGTGGAATTGTCTATATTTGGAAAAGATAGCAAAAAAAAAAAAAAAAAAAGCGAAATTATCTAACTTCACTGTAAAGATAACTTAAAGGCATAAATATATGATATGTATTTCTAGTACAAGTACCTATTTTCTACTCTAACATTTGAACTCTCTAATACCCAGCCAGCAGAAATAACACATAAATATCGCTATTCTTTGGTTTTAATTGGTGGCCCATTCTCATCATACATGAGTCTGTCATATTTCATCAAGTGTGGTTGGTATCTGTGCTTAATGAAACATAGAAATGTGAGAAATGGAGGGGCGCCTGGATGGCTTGGTCGGTTAAGTGTCTGACTTCGGCTCAGGTCATGATCTCATGGCTTGTGGGCTCGAGCCCCGTGTCAGGGAGCCTGGAGCCTGCTTCGGATTCTGTGTCTCCCTCTCTCTCAGTCCCTCCCCTGCTCATGCTCTGTCTCTCTCTCTCTCAAAAAATAAATAAACATTAAAAAAATTTTTTAAAAAGAAATAGAAATGGAAACTCAACTCTCACAATCATCCAGATGTAACCCACATCTGAACATCAAATTCAGAGCTAGGCTACTATTCTTTTTCTGATACTGAGTATTTAACTAGCTGGTTTTCATCTGTTAAACAAAAAGAACGAAGAGTTAAATTAAGTTTAAAAACCAATTTCAGGGACAGCAAAACAAAATCCAAACTATTCTTGCCTGATTCAAATATTTTGGTGTAATAAAGACAGAACCTTCATCTGCAGGGGGACTCTTATAAATATCTTTTACTTTCTTTTCCAAGGTCATCACCCACAGCTTTATATTTTCTCAGAAGAAATACTAATTTGATCTAATGCATTATAGGGAAACATAATGCAGAAGGATTAATGGGAATCTTCATTTTTTTTTTTTTTTTTTTTTTTTAAATTTTTTTTTTTTTTCCAACGTTTATTTATTTTTGGGACAGCGAGAGACAGAGCATGAACGGGGGAGGGGCAGAGAGAGAGAGGGAGACACAGAGTCGGAAACAGGCTCCAGGCTCTGAGCCATCAGCCCAGAGCCCGACGCGGGGCTCGAACTCACGGACCGCGAGATCGTGACCTGGCTGAAGTCGGACGCTTAACCGACTGCGCCACCCAGGCGCCCCATGGGAATCTTCATTTCTTTTTAAAAAATTTTAAAAATATTTATTTATCTTAGAGAGAAAGAGAAAGAGAACAACTGGGGGAGGGACAGAGAGATAGAGAGACACAGAACGTGAAGCAGGAGTCGGGCTGTACGCTGTCAGTGCAGAGCCCCATGTGGGGCTCGAACTCATGAGCCATGATATCATGACTTGAGCCGAAGTCGGATGTTTAACTGACTGAGGCACCCAGGCGCCCTGGGAATCTCCAGTTCTTAAAAATATTATCATATCATTTTTTAAAGAAATGCCCTTATGATATTACATTAACAAAATAAGGCAATACATGGGCTCCTGGGTGGCTCAGTCGGTTAAGCATCTGACTCCTGATTTCAGCCCAGGTCATGATCCCAGGGTCATGGGATCGAGCCCCATGTTGGGTTCCATGCTGAGTCAGGGGCCTTCTTGGGATCTCTCTCTCTCTCTCTCTCTCTCTCTCTCTCTCTCTCTCTCTCTCTGTCCCTCTCCCCCATTTGTGCATGTTCTCTAAAAAAATAAAAATAAAAAAAAATCCCACAAAATAGGGCAATATAGATAATGATTCAGTGCTAATCCTGTGAAGACAGTAGATAAATCTGGATTAAAATTCTGTTTCCACTCAGAGAGGCACCATATGGGTTCAATGGGGATGAAAATAGTACCTACCTTAGAGGGTATCTTAAAAACTAAATGAGATATTATATATGTGAATCATTTGTCCTTCTCTGTCTCAAAGTTAATCCACAGAAGTTAGTTTGTCATTATTGTTAACATGATAGAACACCACTATTGATAGATATATATGTTTGAAATTTGCTCTTAATATAAAGAAATAAAAAAAGATATTAATGAAAATATAATTCTGTAAAACTATAACTTTACATTACATGATCTATTTGGAGGTAAGTTCAACCTCTTCAATGGAAACTCAAGAATATCACTTGGTAAAATTAACATACTTAACTCATTTAAGTATAACAAAAGAGAGACCTAAAGGCACTGAGTAATTTTAATCATATGCTCAGAAATATTATGGGTAATACTAAACATGGACTGAATGCTCATTAACTGCTAGGCACTCTGATAAGAACTTTATATGAAATATCTCAATTTTCACACAACACTCCTAAGTTACTATTACAGTTCTCATATTACAGATAGCAGATGTGAGTCTCCGAGAAGGAAGATAAGTTGCCCAACATTTTTAATGGTGGGATGATTCAAAAAAATTTAGCCACATTTCCTACTAAGAATCTTTTTTCAAAAAAGTAGCAAGCTTGTGATTTTCTTTCTCATATATTTAAAAAAAAGTTAGTATAATTTATTGTCAAATTGGCTTCCATACAACACCCAGTGTTTATCCCAACAAGTGCCCTCCTCAATACCCATCACCCACTTTCCCCTCTCCCCCACCCCCATCAACCTTCAGTCTGTTCTCTGTATTTAAGAGTCTCTTATGGTTTGCCTCCCTCCCTCTCTGTTTGTAAATTTTTCCCCCTTCCCCTCCCCCATGGTCTTCTGTTAAGTTTCTCAAGATCCACATATGAGCGAAAACATATGGTATCTGTCTTTCTCTGACTTATTTCACTTAGCACAATACCCTCCAGTTCCATCCACATTGTATATATTTCTTAAACGTCATGAGGACAGAAAATTCTGATTTTTTAAGTTTTTTAATGCTATTATTTTACTTTTATATATTTTTTAAAGTTTATTTTTTGTTTTTGAGAGAGAGAGAGATGCACACTAGCGGGGGAGGGACAGAGATAGGGAGATACAGAATCCGAAGCAGGCTCCTGGCTCCAAACTGTCAGCACAGAGCCCGAGGTGGGGCTCGAACCCATGAACCGCGAGATCATGAGCTGAGCTGAAGTCGGGTGCTTAATTGACGGAGTCACTCAGGTGCCCCATCTATTTCATTTACTGTAAGGGAACATTGAGACTTTAAAAAATGTGGATAATATACCTACAGACATTTAAAATATTAATTGTAGTTAGATTTAGCGGCAACAAGTAAATGTTATAGCTATCTATATAGATAGCATATGGCCAATGATCTGAATTCAAATAAAAAAAGAGAAGTGGATAATAAAGTTAGATTTAGAACTATTATATATAATTCTTTCCTTGATTTAAAAATTTTGTTATATGTGTATCTTCTGAATCTCAGTGGTTTTGGCTATAGTTTTCTAAGTATACTTTACCAGATGCTGGACATGTAGTGTAGTGAAGGAAAAACAACAAACACACAAACAGAATGGCTGAGCCCTCAGACTAAGAATGTCATTAACACTGTCATCTGCTCTCCTCCTCTGTCCTCTCTTAATTTAGTATGGGACCACTTGCCAGAGGTCCTAACATTCTTGAATGGGCCACAGAAAATAAAAATTCTGCAGTATCCCTTGTGGAAAAATGCATTTCATTACAGGCATTCTGTCACAATGCTGAGTACCACAGTGTTGCCAAGAACTGGTCAATAGCCTGCACCAAAGCATGGAACACTTGACCTTAGACACAGTCCTTTGTGTGAGAGTAAAGCCATTACCCATAGGGATTTGTTGTTTCTTCATTGACGTAATTGTTCATCCAATGAGCATTGGCTCTCCCCGTGGAGGACTACATCAGTATTCTCTTCCTACTACCCATTTCTTTTGCTGCAAATGAGATGTTTATGCAACACTTTTATGATGAAAAAATAGAGTCCATAAAGTAAATCTTCTCCCTCTAATATCCTCACCCTTGTGCTTTTATTCCAGCACAAGAGAAGGGTACTGAGCCCATCACAGCTCAGGTCCTTTCGTGTCATGCTTGAACTATTTGTAGTAGGTGTCCAACTGGCATCTATGTCCCCAGTCTATTTTCCAGCCAGTCCTGCACAATGCTAACATGTTTTTCTGAAACATCATTTTCAAAATAACATTGCTCTGCACAGTCTCCAGCTTCCTACTATTTATTGTTAAATAAATCTTAACTATTTATTGTTAAGAAATCTTTAGCCTAGAATTAAAAACCCATCACACTTTTCCTAGAACTACCTTCTTACTACTCTTTCTAAAATTTTTTTACCCCTATTAGTTATATATTTTGCAGTAATTTTTTTTCATTCATTTTTTTTTATTGTTTCTTTTGCTGGGCTGTACCTCTTAAGTTTGATGTAATCCCATTTGTCTATTTTTTTTTTTTTTTTTGCTTAGGCTTTTGATGTGATAGTCAAAAGATTATTGTCAAGTCCAGTTTCAAGAAGGCTTTTCCTTAGTTTTTTTTTTCCTAGAAGTTTCAGGGTTTCAAGTCATACATTTAAGACTTTATTCCATTTTGAGTTGATTTTTGTATATAGTGGGAGAAAAGAGTTCACTTTCATTTTTTTTGCATGTGGATATCCAGTTTTCTTGACATCATTTTTTGAAGAGACTTCTTTCCCCATTATGTGTTGCTAAGATCAGTTGGCCATAAATGCATGGGTTTATTTCTGCACTCTCTAGTCTGTATGAATGGTCTGTATATCTTTTAAAATGTTAGCTACTTATTGTTTTGATTACTAGCTTTGTAATATAATTTCAAGTGAGGATATGCAATGTCCCAAGTTTTGTTATCCTTGTTCAATACTGATTTGTCTATTCATAGTTTTTTGTGGTTCCATATGAATTCAGGACTTTTTCTATTTCTGGAAAAATGCCAGTGTAATATTGATAGGCATTTCATTGTATCTATAGTTTGCTTTGACTCTAAAGTTTGCTTTCATTGTATCTATAGTTTGTATCTAAAGACATAGAGTGTGGGCATTTAAACAAATATTAATTCTTCCAATTCATGAACACGGGGTATTTTTCCATTTATTTGCATCTTTTAAAATTTCCCCATCTATATTTTGTAATTTCAGTGTACAATTCTTTTACATCTGATTAATTTAATTCCTAACTTTAAAATTTTTGTTGTTGTTGTTGCTAATGTACGTGGCATTGTTTTCTTAATTCTCTTACAGATAGTTTATTGTTAGTATATACAACCTCCAGTGGTTTTGTATATTGATTTTGGTATACAAGTTTACTGAATTCATTTATTAGTTTTAACAGTTGTGGGAGATATTTTTGTGGAATCTTAAGGGTTTTCTACATATAGAATCATGTCATCTGCAAAAAACAGTTATTTTACTTTACCCTTTATTTAAAAAAGTATTTGAGTGAGTGAGAGAGAGAGAGAGAGAGAGAGACAGACAGAAAGTATGAGATAGGGAGAGGCAGAAAGAGAGGGGGGAGAGAATCCCAAGCAGGCTCCACATTGTCAGCATGGAGCCCGATATGGGGCTCGATCCCATGAACCCTGAGATCATGATGTGAGCCAAAATTAAGAGTCCTGAGATCATGACCTGAGCCAAATCGAGTCAGAAGCTTAACCGACTGAGCCACCCAGGAACCCCTTTACTTTTCCTTTAAGATTTAGATGTCTTTTCTTTCTTTTTTCTTTCTTCTTTGTTCTGGGTAACACTTCCATGGCTATGTGGAATAGCAGTGACAAGAGAGAGCATTCTTACCTTGTTCTGGGCTTAGGAGAAAAGTTTTCAGTTGTTTCCCATTGATTATTTAGTGAGAGTTTTTGTCATGAAAGAATGATAAATTTTGCCAAATATCTTTGTCTGCATCTATGACATGGTCATGTGGTAGCTGTCTTTCATTCTGTTAATATGGCGTATCACACCGATGTTCCTCTGTTGAACCTTACTGATCTTCTTTACTTTCCCATTCATAAGCATTCTCCTATTCACAAAGGTACCATCTTGAACACAAGAGGCTTGGTCCTGTTTTTCTGTGTTTGCTTGCAACAGAGCCTAGAGTCAAGATCCCTCTTATCTGGACTTCAGTATATCATATCCATATTGCAAAGGTAAATGCCAATTTCAATCCTTTGGTTTTCCACAGGCAAAAGTTACCTTTTCTTTTTCCATATTCTAATGGGAAGTGTTCTGCATCCTTCATAAGGCATTTAACAGATACTGAATTGAATTACGTACTTACGCACACCCCATTTATAGGAATTTGATTACATAATTCATTTATGAAATAACAGAAAGTTAAGGGGGTCTATTATGTGTCTAAACCTTCTATTCCAATGATCTTTAAACATTTTTATGGCAATTACACGGCCCATGAGCCAAATTTTGAGCATGCATCCTAACATGTTGATATTTATTTAGTACATGAACATCATATAGTCATTATAGTGCAACATAAATATAGACAATTTTTAAAATATAAAAATGAATAGCAATAGAAATTCTAACAATTTCTTTTCACTGAGATAGCCGCATCTGACTTTTGAAACCACGTTCTAGATGCTAGCATCATAAAAACTAATCAAACACTTTCTAAGGCCTTAATTAGTTTATCAGCCAACTACAGAGAATCTTTAAAGAATTAAATGAAACATAACTTGATAAGTACATAATAGATTCATGATTTTATTTCTTTGGCGTCCACTACAGACCATAAAACAGCATGACTTCTACATAATCAAAGTATAATAAAAGTGTTTTTGAATGAATAAAGATTAAACTTTTGCCTGTTTTTTTTTTGTTTTCCTAAAGACAGTTTCTTACTTGGGCAGAATTAAAATTTTTATTTTTAAGTTATTAAGAAATAAAAATATGTTTGGGTATACTCATCTGAACTTCGTAAGAGTTGTATGAGAGAAACTGGGCAGGAGGGCATCATTTCCAGTCAATAACTCTATGCTTATCATGCACCAGGAACAATTCTGGGTACTAGTGAAGCAACAGTGAACAAGTAACTCAAATTGCTAGCTTTATGGCACTTGCAGCCCTGTGAGGGGAAGTGGACAATACAGAAGTAGAACACTTAACATGAGATTTTCAGACAGTGAAGTGTTAGAAAGGAAACAAAACATTGCAGTTCAAAAGGAAATTATTTGGTAGCTGTGGGAAAGAAGATGGTCCAAAAAAGTGAAGGGGTTCAAAAAAGCCCCCTGGAAGAGGGGCTATTTGAGATAACCCTGAATGAAAGAAGCAAGTATATGTGAAGAGCAGGGGAAAAGCATTCATGAAAGGGTGCAAATGAATCCAGGAAGCAGGAACAAGCTTCAAGTGTTTCAGAAACGAGAAGGCTAATGTAGCTGTGGGGTAGTTAGCAAGGCGAGGGGAACAAGAATATTGATCAGAAGCTTTATGAGTCAGATGGACTGGGGTCAAATATCAGCTCCTCTGCCTATTAGCTCTGCGACTGGAAAAGTTACTGGTATGTAAAAGATTAATGAAATTCTTTTCCCTTTTGTATGTAAAATTTACCCCAGTAATCTGGTAAAAGTTGAAGTTTTACCTATGTTATTAGGCAATATTGCCTATGGAAAAAATGACCACTGATTGGTAAATTGAAACTCAGCTGGAAGGAAAATGAGTAAACTACTGAATACCTGATAAGGAGACCAATCTGTGGGCTTCCCAGAGTTTGGTGACTCTTGTAACTGACATGTCCCTGGAAATTCTGCATATGAATTATTATTATTGTTATTTATGTGAGACAGAGACGACATGCAAGTCGGAGAGAAGGACAGAGGGAGGGAGAGAGAGAGAATCTTAAGCAGGCTCTATGCTCAGCATGAAGCCTGACGTGGAGTTCGATCCCATGACCCTGGGATCATACCCTGAGAAGAAATCAAGAGTTGGAGGCCCAACTGACTGAGCCACCCAGGTGCCCCTGCATATGAATTATTATAAGAGATAGTGGTTCCTGTGGGTCATGAGGCTTTAGACTCAGGGCTACCCCCACAAGTGGCAAGCTGAGTCTCACTTCCTTGCACTGAGTTGCCACATGGGGAGAAGAGGTCTCCTGGGTAGTTAAATGCACTGGTGAATAGATTGCTGGATAGACCCCTGCAAGGACTCCCACTGAGGAGAAATCTCTAACACTGAAGCTTGTGGTTCCCGACCTATACCCTTTGCAGAAGATTGGCACCAAGTGTGGCCTATGGTAGTTTTCTAAGACTGAAGTTTTAGACCCTGGTGATAATTGCATGCTAAATCTCTTATTTCCTCAACTGCTAGATGGGGAATAATAATAGCGCTAGCTTATTTTGAGGATTAAACAAGGTACATCATTGTGACCTAGCACTCTAGTGGGGCAGACATCAATCATGTAATTGCAAACTAGGAGTTACGTTTATTATTGGACTTACTATGTTTTCACAGATGAGGAAACTTAAGTGTAGAGAGATAACTGCCAGACCAAGGGTGAGAGAGCTGGGCAATGTCAAGGTGAAGACCAGAACTTCTCTCTGGTCTTCTAGTTGAAGTCCATGTCATGTGCTATTCTTGCACACAAGTTTAAGGCTACCCAAGTTCCTCTGGGTGTCTTGTGGTGTGCAGGATACAAAGATGGCTAAAATCTCAGAAGTGCTCTCATTTGGAGAGCATTGGAAGGGTAAGTATAGAGTTTCAAGAAGCTGATGGGATGAATCATCTGCTTCACTTTTTCTTTCTTTCAATCTGCATCCTCTAGATCACTGGCAGCCTGCTGTTGCATCTAACTTGCATGCACGTCTCCAGGTTAAAATGGAAACTATGTCTCTCAGTGCAATAATTTATTTGACTACCTGCATATCCTGAAATGTTGAAATTAATAAAAGATACCAAACAGGGTATTAAGTTTTCCTCTAATCATTATTTAAAAAAAATACTACCCAAAAGATTCCACGACGGAGCATTTATCACAATTATCATCTTCATTCTTTACCACCACACCACCACCAGCAGCAAGAACAACTTACTCATGCGTCTGATGAATGGCTTTCAACTTGTTTAGCCAGCAATAATGACAGAACTGTAATTGTTGGCCAAAGAACTGCTTTGTTAGGAGAATCTTAGTAATCAAACCTTAACAACCCAGTTATTTCCATCAATGAAGAAAAAAACTGAATTGTATTTAGTTTCCATGTCAGCCACAGTGCTTATAAGAATTTAGTGCTTGTTATAACTTTTAAAAGACTTTTTAAAAAAAAAAAATTAAAAAAAAAAAAAAAAGGGGCGCCTGGGTGGCGCAGTCGGTTAAGCGTCCGACTTCAGCCAGGTCACGATCTCGCGGTCCGTGAGTTCGAGCCCCGCGTCAGGCTCCGGGCTGATGGCTCGGAGCCTGGAGCCTGTTTCCGATTCTGTGTCTCCCTCTCACTCTGCCCCTCCCCCGTTCATGCTCTGTCTCTCTCTGTCCCAAAAATAAATAAACATTGAAAAAAAAAATTAAAAGACTTTTTAACTGGTGAGGGTATTATAACAATAAAGAAAACATGAAAGAGAAATATTCTAACATTTGAGCTAAAAATGTATTGAAGTTTCAGGTTCCTTTCAGCAGTAACAATGACATCAACATCTAGTTATGTATGTATGTATGTATTTATATACTTAAAGTATGATGTGCCTTTGGCTGTAACACAGGGTAGGAGGTACAGAGTTAATTGACCTGGTTGAGGTCATGAGAGAAGACTTCCATGAAGAAGTCATGCTTTGCCTAAGAAATGAAGGAAGAGTAGAAAATGCTTAGGAGTAAAGAGTGGAGGTGGATAGTGAGACAGAGGCGAGTATATGGGGATAAACAGGGATATGCAAAAGCCCTGGGGAGAGCTTGACCCTTACGAAAAATGAAGAAAGGCCCGTTTAGGGGAAGGACAGTAGGTAGGATAGAGTCACCATGGAGGCAACATATTTGAACACTTATGAGTAATTTCTTGGTGATGGGCGTGCTTATTTTTATAATCCTTACATTTTAAAGTTCTTGGTTTAATAATATTTCTAACAGTGATTTATATTTGCTATGTATATTTGCTATGTATGTGACACACATTTAGAATACTGTCACATATGCCTGAAGATCTAGGCTTATTGTCTGAACTTAGAAAATAATGCTAATTCAAAAATATAGAACTTGAAATAGATACATTTAGATATAATGTATGTTATACATTTTTATATGTATTGTTTAATATATATTCATATATGTATATAAAATGAGAATATATAACATCTTTGTTCTGATGAGCTCCAAATAATTTTCTATGCCCCTAAATTTATTTTGAACAAAATAAAGTATGACCAACCCATAGATCAAATAAAGTTATAGAAAATTTAAATGTCTTGATCAAAATTTTATATTCTTTTCTCTCACTAAACATTTCATCTCTTCCATCCAAAACACCTGCTTAATTTATACCATGATTTTGCTTGATTAAAACCAGTTATAATAATTTTCACAATTAATAAAATGACATTTTAAGACTGTCATAACATTTACTTTTGCCTTTTATTTTTTCCTTGTTTCTTCATTATCTATGATTTTTAATAGTAAATTAATCAGTGAAACCCTTTTGATCTCCTGATACATATCATCAGAACTCCTGATCAACTTCTACTTAATCATTCTAATATTCTTCTACTGAATTTTATCATAAGCCATATTTATAGGCTCTTCATAACTTAATAATTTTCCATAACTTTCATTATTTTAGCTAAAACATTTTAAAGTTGAGTAGTTCAACCATTTAAACGTTATTGATTCCATCTACTTTTCAGGTTATTTATGGGTCCACTTTCTTTCTAGTATTTCTTTTTCACCTGATATAATTGTAAGACCCCTTTGATTCCACTTACCCCTTTTAGCCAACATTAATTCACTCAGCTTTATTTTCCTTCTTGCCCTTTGTAGCCCTTAGAGCTTAAAAATTTATATTCAATATACTATGCATTCTTCTTTTATTTCTTTTCCCTCTCCATTTCCATAATGTGTGCTTTTTATATTCCTTATCCTTGATTGATCCTTCCATGCCACATCCTTCATGCAGATAAATTTTCACATATTTCTAATTCAACATAGTACTTAGAAGCATGTTCTAATTTCCTTCCTGCTCAGGAACTCCATTTCATGATCCAATTTTCTTCTGATACTCCTATTTCACTGCTTCAGATTTTGATGTCCATTTTTCATATTTCATCCTTTTCTCATGTATATATTCCAAATCAGAGTCCACAAAAATCTCGGCATTAGGTAAGTTATTTGAGTAACGTTTGATATCAACTTGACACATACCATGGAAAAACTAGGGTAGAAAAATATATGTATAGTTCTGGGTCTTATTTACAAACTTTGCATCTTGCTCACAAGTGTCGAGGCAATTTTAACCCAGTAAGTAACCCCTTGGTTTCTTGACTTCTTCTTCTGGTAGTTTGTGGCCAGTGGGATTTATTTAAAAAAAAATATTTGCCAGTAGTTGTATATCCACCTCACTTGTCAAGCTCTTCTTGAATATTTATACTTTTGTAATAATATTCATTTTAAGTGGTGTAATAGTTATCATAGGCTAACTGCTATAGCAAATGTACCCCAGATGTATGTATCATGGCTCGAACACAATACTTATTTACTGTACTGCACTGGGGAGGGCAAGAGAGTGGCAGTGCGACCTTCTTCCACAAAGTCATTCAATAAGAGGTGGATGGTGACTCTCATGTCTTCAACATGTTGTGTACAAAGTCACCTTGTGCATCATCTCCATTTGAGCCAGTCAGAGAAAAAAATAACATGAAGGAGCATATGGCCTGGGGTTAGCACCCAATGCTCCCATATACATTGTACTGGCAAAAACATCACATACCTGCATCTAACTGCAGGGGAAACTGGGAAATTCGATCCACCTGAAGGAAGAAGAGGGGAGTCCGGATTTTGGTGAGTAGCTAGCAATTTCTGCCACACAATGGAAGGAAATAATTTTTTTCTAATTACTGGTAGAGATTGTAAATAATAAATATGAAATGGAAAAGAGGTAGTGAAAATGAAAAGACGTGTGGTGTGATTAATTTTTTTATAGATAAACTTTAAAGCTGAATATTTTTATGATCACCCCATACGCGATTTAAATTTTTTTTCTCATCAACATTATATGCTAAACATGAATGCTAAAATATTATAAAACAATAGGGAGGAAGTAGTTGCGTGTTTGAGAAGCAGGTTTCCATACAGGACAGTTTCAAAGACCTAAGCATGCAAATAAAAAATGAGGCAAACCATGAAATGTTTGGTATGTTATATTACCTAACATGCTTCAAACATATGTTGTTGACTTAAAAAAATGAGCACTTTTTTTCCATACCCTAATGCCTTGCACATGAACCCAAAGAATCATTTAGGAAATTTCACACACAGAAAATGCCTCCCAAAATACTGTTCCCAAGAAGTACTATTAGTGTTGAACTTTGAAATTGTGGAAGATGCAGGATTAGTCTGAGAGAAAATGGAAAGAAAATTATGATGTAACAAAAAAAATCAAGTAATTGGTACTTAGATAAGTGAACTGGCTACTTAATTGTCTTGGTTGGCAGGTTGAATAGGTTCTGATTAACGCGTTTCCATAACAATGGAAAACTGACACATCTAATCTTTAATTAGAGTTGCCCCCACCTATCTTACAGAAATGTTGTGAGGACAAATGAGATAAAATACATGAAGTGCTCTGAGCTCATTTGTACTGAACTATAGAAAATCAATAAAATTTAAGGAATATATTACCTATTATGATCACTATGATAGCCTGGTTTCCCAGTTGGCCCTGAATTTCAGTACAGCTCCCAATCAAAACGGACTTTTTTCTTTTTTTAACATTAACTTGGAAAATCATACAGTCATCTGAAGCTGCCTGGAGGGTCTACTTTATTTGAAAATAATAAAATCTCTGTGTTATTTCAAAGATGATAAATTCACGGAGTCTGAATTCGCTTTTGTCGATTTTTATGAAAAATTGAGACTTAATGTCCCAAAACGAAACATTCTTTTACTTTTTAACAAATACAGTACCAGAAACATATCAACTGCTTTGCAATCTTAAGATGATAAAGGTATATATTTTTATATATCTTACTTGAGTCAGACTATATACCAACTTTCCAAAAGTGGAATGCAAAAGTTGCAATCTGCCTTCCACTCGGTTTCAAGACATGATAGAAAAGTTGCCACAAGACTGACTAAACTAAAATAAAATAGATACCAAGGCATTGTTGGAAAAAAATCAAATTTGTTCCTTATAAGTTTGTCACAAAAATATCACTTGTGATAAAAAAAGAGAAAAAAATGCTTCTACTTTTGAGTAGAAAATATTTTTATGATTGAAAATGGAACATCGGTAAGCAGCCTATACATTCACAATAAATCAGGACACTAAAAGATTTTAAAATTTCACCAGGACATCATGATCTTCCCCTTCCTGGGTTTTTCTACATGGTATTTATTATCACCTGAAATGTTTTATATTTTACTTGTTTAATAAACTAACCTTATAGAAATCCATAGTCGTATGATAGCTACTAACCACATGTAGCTAATCACTGAGGTTAATTAAAATTTAAAATCATTTCCTTAATCTCATTAGCTACATGTCAAGTGCTTAATAACTAAATGTGGCTACTGGCCACCATACAGGACAGTGAAGAATAGGACATTTCCATTGTTGCAGAAGCATTGTCTGGACAGTGCTTTCAGTTAGCAACGTGTTTTACTCCAACAAATTTATACTGATTTTAGTCGTTAAAACATAAAATACAAATTATTCACAAAAGGGGTTCAAAATTGTAGTTTCACGCTGAAAGCAACGTTTCTCATTAAATGCACGATTGCAGATATTTCATAATCAGCAGTGTGAGTGATAAAGCTCCTAGTGAATAAAGAATTCCTGAGTGGACCCAGCAATAAAGAACCACAAACTTGTTTGCTAACCTCAGCAGGTAAGTTCTCATTTTGGTAGAGTTGGAGGGCATCAACTAGAACATCTGGGATAGGGTTATTCACTACTATGTATTTGGACTTTCTGGATGCCCAGCTTTCATGCTCTCCCAGCGAGAAAATTTTGCGGAACCTATTTACAGATGAGGAAACTGCTAGTTGAGGAGAGTTAGTATCCACCATAGTAACCTTCCTCATTCCTGCAACTGTAAGGATCACACTCCTAATTTGGCTATTTTAACCACATTGGCAATTTAACCACATTTTCATTGGGATTACTCTGGTTTCAACTCACCCTGAATTTTTAGCATAATAAAGTGGTAGCTTAGAGATGACCTAACAGCTGCCTATTAATTTCAACCAAATTGCAGTACTTTCTTTTGGCTCCCTGCCACCGTTTCCCCTCCCCAATGTCCTGGCTTTGCAGGAGTGTTTATGCTAATATCTGCAAAATTATCTCACCCAACAAAAGCTGATCTCTCAAGGCAAATTTGAAGTCGTGTTTAATGCCTCAACTCTCATTTTGCTTTTAAAAATCTTTTTATGGCTTTCCTTTCATAGAATAGCTAAATTTATAATATACGCATTGCACATCACTATCTCAAGTCCTTTGTGAAACAAAGCAGGGATATATAGGCATATGCGGCCAACTAGGTAAATAATAATCGGCTAAAGTGGTTGCAATATTCAGTATCACTTAGTTGTTCTGAAATCTGATAAATAAATGTGGCCTCATACATCCCTGGCCAGAGGACTTGTAAAGAGGAGGAATTAGCTCATTGATGATGATTTCTCTATAAGGCTTACATGATGTGCTGTGAACTCCTCTGTGTCATGATGTCCTCAGTGTGTTTTCTGTTCATTGTCATATTCAAGTCAGAATGATACGTTGATTGATTCATTCACTCATTCATTCAACACAATTAATAGACACCTGGCATACACTGGACACTGCTAAACACAGGGGTACATAAGTGAACACACAGTACTTGATTCCAAAGAACTAAGAATAGAGTTACAGTGATAAATGCATTCATTGGCTATAATTTGGTAAGTGTGTTGATAGAGACATATAAATATTAGTTTAGGTCAGAGAAAGAGCTCCTAATTCAACCTGGAAAAGACTGTGTAGGCTCCTTGGAGAGGATTATCTTATTGTAGGCTGTTAATAGATGAAGAAGAAACTAGGAGAAAGAAAAAGGCGGCTTTGGTGATTCTGGTTAAATAGGGTATCATGAGTCATGCTAAGGAAACCAGAAATGTTTTCGGTGAAGAAGAAGGGAAGATTGTCAAAGCGTATGTGTATGTGTGTGTGTGTGATAGTGTGTGTCTGGGAAACGGCTGCCTGTCTGTGCACACATGCATGCAGACATCAGAACGTACACGGTGGGCAGGTAAAGTCGCAGGAATAGCCTTGTGGTCGCCCACTGTAGAATTTCTCTGCTTTTTCCCTTTCTTATTCTGAAATTTCTTTCTCGATTCACAAGGCTTTTGGAACAATGGTGATCACTTTAGAAGTGCAAATTCCTATTCGAGAACTGATCCGCAGTTCGCATGTGCATCAGAGAACCACTGCTTTTCTGTAGTCACATGCCAAAAGGGGGCAGGGAGAGGGACTTCATAGTTTCATTCCAACATAGGTATTCAAATAGATTGAATTGAAGCCATACACAGGAGGACACTCTACCAGTATACTACTCATCTGGAGTGGGATTTAAAGAATCCCATGACAAAGACTATTAGGCCTCCAAACCTCAGCTTTCCCCCCCGCTACTTGAGGATACAGCTAGATTACACTTCCAAGCTTCTGTTGCAATAGGTATAGCATGTGATTAAGTGCTAGCCATTTCTCTCCTGGATTGTTGTAGTTTTCTAAATGATTTCCCTTCTTCTATCTGCGCCCCCACCCCCGACCCCAACTCCGGCCCAATTCTCTACACAGCAGGCAGAATAATCCTATGAAAACGTATAAATCTCTTCATGTCAGACCTTGCTCCAAATTCTCCAATAATTTTCCAACCTTGGGGCACCTGGATGGCTCAGTCAAACGTCGGACTTCGGCTCAGGTCATGATCTCACAGCTTGTGAGATCTGTGCTGTCAGCACAGAGCCCACATTGGATCCTCTGTTTCCCTCTCTGTCTGCCCCTCCCTGATTTGCACGTGCACGCACTCTCTCTCTCTCTCAAAAATAAACATTAAAAAAAAGCATTTCATAATTACCTATGAGAACCTATGATCTCCCCCCACCACAACATTCATCTGTGACCTTACTGTCTAAAATTCTCTTAACTCCCGGGGCACCTGAGTGGGTGTCGGTTAAGCGTCTAACTCTTGGTTTCGGCTCATGTCACTATCTCACAGTTCATGGGATCGAGTCCCACGTCCGACTCGGCACTGACAGTGTGAAGCCTGCTTGGGATTCTCTCTCTCCCTCCCTCCCCAGCTAGTGCTCTCCCTCTCT
Source organism: Lynx canadensis (assembly GCF_007474595.2). NCBI lineage: Eukaryota > Metazoa > Chordata > Mammalia > Carnivora > Felidae > Lynx > Lynx canadensis. Next base: position 32,275,981 of record NC_044320.2, read on the forward strand.
CTCTCTTTAAATAAATAAATAAATAAATAACCAAACATTTAAAAAGAATAAAATTCTCTTAACTCCCTAGATGATAGCAATACTGACTCCTTTGCTTTTCCTCATTTTTTTCCTCTGTGTTTAGAACAGTTTCTCCAGATGTTCATCATGGGTCACCTCCTCACCACTTTCAGATTTCTGCTCAAATGACACCTCAATGATGAGGCCAGTCCTGAACTCCTTCCTTAAAGAGCAGACTGACACCTACCCAGCCAGCCACGTTTGCCTTCCATTCACTGGCTCTCTTCCTGGCTTTGTGTTTCTCCAGTATACTTAATACAAAATCACAATAGGATCTAGCAATAGGATCTAGCTGATATTAATCATGCTACTTGTAGTAACTTAGTAGGTGAATATGTAGGTTTCATTGTTTTCCTCCTTCTAATTTCAGTCACTCCTTGCTGTGAGTTGTCTGACTCTACAACCCTCAGTTTTCTCATGTGTAACTGACTCCTTCATTTAGCCCTTTAGCCACTGAGAGGTTACTTTGTAGCAGACAGGTTAGCAAACAAGGGGAAGGAGTAGTGACTGGGAAATCTCTCACAGGGTGATCGCCCTCATGGAGCTCAATCCACTAAGGTGAATGACAAACAGTTATTGTAAATGTGGTGAGTATGGAGTAAGAAAACATGAAGTGCATAGAAGAGTGGTCATGGAGTCGAGATTATACCAACTGGTTTCTTCTAAGGTCCTTTGCACTGTAATTATCTATAATTATGTTACTTCATTTTATTGAGATAAAGTTGGAATATAAAATATATAGTTTTCAGGTGTACATTATAATTTGATATTTGTCTACACTACAAAGTGATCACTACCATAAGTCTAGTTACTATCCATCATTACTGAGCATCTTACCCATTTTATCTACCTTCCTACCCGCTTCCCCTCTGGTAACCACCAGTCTGTTCTCTGTATAGATGAGTTTGTTTTGTTTTGCTTGTTTTGTACTTTAGATTCCACATATAAGTAAAATCATAAATTATTGTCTTTTCTCCATCTGACTTATTTCATTTAGTATGTCAAGTTCCATCCATGTTGCTACAAATGACAAGATTTCCTTCTTTCTAAATGGCTGAGTAGTATAGCATTGTACATGTGTGCATATGTGCGTGTGTATAGTATAGCATTGCATGTGTATGTGTATATATCTTACACATACCATATCTTCTTTGTGTACACACACACACATGCACACACATACATCATATCTTCTTTATTCATTCGCCCATCGTGGAAGTTGCTTCCGTATCTTGGCTACTGTAAATAATACTGTGGTGAACACAGGGGTGTATATTTCTTTTCAAATTAGTGCTTTCATATTCTTTGTTTTTTTATTTTTTTATTAAAAACTTTTTAATGTTTATTTATTTTTGAGGGGGGGAGGGGCAGAGAGAAGCTGAACTGATTGAGCCGCCCAGGTGCCCCCTCGTATTCTTTGGATAAATACCCAGAAATGGAATAGCTGGGACATATGGTACTTCTACTTTTAATTTTTTTGAGGAATCTCCATATAGGTTTCCACAGTTATTGCACCAATTTACGTTTCCACTAACAATATATGAGGGTTTCCTTTTTTCCACATCCTCTCCAACACTTATTTCTTATCTTTTTGATAATACCCATTCTAACAGATGTGAGGTGTAATTTCATTGTGGTTTTGATTTTCCCTGATAATAAGTGACACTGAGTGTTTTTTCAAGTGCCTGTTCGCCATCTATGTGTCTTTGGAAAAATGTTATTCAGATTCTCTGCCCATTTTCTAATTAGATTGATTTTTTTTTATTGTTGAGATGCATGATTTCTTTATATATTTTGGATATTAACCCCCTATTGGTTAGATGATTTGCAAATATCTTCTTCCACTCAGGTTACCTTTCATTTTGTTCACACTTTCCTTCACTATACAGAAGCTTTTTAGTTTGTTGTAGTCCCATTTTTTTTATTTTTGCTTTTCCTTCCTTTGCCTTTGAAGTCAGAGCCAAAAAAATATATCATTAAGACCAATGTCATCTATGTTTTCTTCTAGGAATTTTATGATTTCAGGTCTTAAATTCAAGTCTTTAATTGATTTTGAATTCGTTTTTGTGTTTGGTGTAAGAGAGTGGCCTAGTTTCGTGCTTTTGCATGTGGTTGTCCAGTTTTCCCACCACCATTTACTGAAGAAACTGCCATTTCTCCATTGTATATTTCTGCCTCCTTTTTCATAAATCATTTGATAGTATATACATAAAACTTGATTTTATGTATACACACACACACACACATATATATACATATATATTTCTGGGCTCTATTCTGTTGCACTGATCTATGTGTCTTTTTATGTCAATATCATACTGTTTTGATTATTTTACAATTTTATGATATAGTTTGAAATCAGGGAGCATGACACCTTCAATTTTTCCCTCCTTTCTCAAAATCACTTTGCTATTTAAGGCCTTCGGTGGTTCCATAGGAATTTTAGAATTATTTGTCTTAGCTCTGTGAAAAATACCATTGGGATTTTGACAGGAATTGCACAAGAATCAGATTTGCTTTGATATTTTAACAATGTTAATTCTTCCAATCCATGAACTTAGAACAGCTTTCCATTTATTTGTGTCTTCTTCAACTTCTTTCATCGGGGTCTTGTAGTTTTCAGCATATGGGTCTTTGACTTTTTTGATTAAATTTATTCTTAGGCATTTTATTCTTTTTGATGCAATTGCAAATATGATTATTTTCTTAATTTCTCTTTATCATAGCTTGTTATTCATATGTATAATACATAAAATTTCTGTATGTTTATTTTATATCCTGCAACTTAACTGAATTTATTAGTTTTAACAGCTTTTTGGTGGAGTCTTTTGGGTTATCTATATAGAGTATCATGTCATCCACAAATAGCAACCATTTTACTACTTCCTTTAAATTTGGATTACTTTTACTTCTTTTTCTTGCCTAATTGCTGTGGCTAGGATTTCTAATACCATGTTGAATAAAAGTGGTGAGAATGGGCATTCTAGTCATGTTTCTGATCTTAGAGGAAAAACTTTCATCTTTTCACTGCTGTGTATGATGTCAGCTGTGGTTTTGTCATGTATATAGCCTTTACTGTATTGAGCTACATTTCCCCTATACCCACTATGTTGAGTTTTTATCATAAATAAAAAATTTTGTTATTTTGTTATTTTATCATAAATAAAAAATTCTGTTAAATTTTGTCAATGCCTTTTCTGCATCTATTGAGATGATTAGGGGTGCCTGGGTGACTCAGTCAGTTGAGTGTCCATCCCTTGATTTCAGCTCAGGTCCCTATCTCATGGGTTTGTGAGTTTGAGCCCTGCACGGGCTCCATGCTGGTGGTGTAGAATTTGCTTGGGATTCTGTCTGTCTCCCTCTCCTCCTGCTTCTCCCCTGTTTGTTCTCTGTGTTTCTCAAAATAAACTTTAGTAAAAAAAAAAAGAGAGATGGTCATATGATTTTCATCCTTCATTTGTTAAGGTTGTATATTACACTGGTTGATTTGTAAATGTTGGACCATCCTTGTGTCCTTCAAATAAATTCCATTTTGTCATGGTATATGATCCTTCTGATGTATTGTTGAATTTTGTTTGCTAATATTTTAAGTATTCCTGTATCCATATTCATTAGGGATATTAGCCTATAATTTTCTTTTTTGTGTGTGTGGTGTCCTTGTCCAATATTAGTATCAGGGTAACGTTGGCCTTGTAAAATGGGTTTGGAAGCATTCCTTCCTTTTCAGTTATTTGGAAGAGTTTGAGAAGCATAGTTATAAAATCGTTGAATATTTGGTAGAATTCACCAGTGAAGCCATCTGGTCCTGGACATTGGTTTGTTGGGATATAAGTTTATTTCTGACACTATTCATTTAAGAGAGAAAAAAAAGGAAGGGACCAGAAAGGGAACGAGGGACCTAATAGTTATTCAATGGCATACTGTATCACTGAACACTTACCAGAAGGTTCATCTCTAAAATATATCATGCCATTTGCAGCCACGTGGATGGAACTGGAGGGTATTATGCTAAGTGAAATGAGTCAGGCAGAGAAAGACAAATATCATATGTTTTCACTCATATGTGGATCTTGAGAAACTCAACAGAAGACCATGGGGGAAGGGAAGGGGAAAAAATAGTTACAAACAGAGAGGGAGGGAGGCAAACCATAAGAGAGTCTTAAATACAGAGAACAAACAGGGTTGATTGGGGGGGGGAGAGGGGAAAATGGGTGATGGGCATTGAGGAGGGTACTTGTTGGGATGAGCACTGGGTGCTGTATGTAAGCCAATTTGACAATAAATTATAGTAAAAAAATAAAATAAAATAATGCTAAAAATAAATAAAATAAAATAAGGTAATTATTACTCTTATTGGATTATTGGGAATCCAATACCTCAGGTGGGTATTGTTATTCCCATTGTAAGACAGTAAATTGAGGATGGGACTTACCTTACAATACAGGCACACAATCACATACTGTATCACAATGCTATTTGTAATGTAGTCTAGGGACAAGCGCTACTGTTTTCCCATAAAAGAAGGAAGCTGTAGCATAATATAAATCAATGCACTGTGTCTTTTCTCCAGAAACTCTTGCTACAAAAAACCCAATGTTGTTTGACCTGAACAGGATGTTTTGTAACTGATTTACATTTTGCACATTCTATAATAGAAAGGGGTAAGGGATAGTGGGATTGTAGTGGGTAAGAGTCAGCATAGCATGATGGATTCTGAGAACTGGCTGAAATGCAGGAGGGCAGGGTGGAATGTGGGGAGACAGGGTGGTGAAAGATAAAGCTAGAGAACTAACAAGGGATCATGTAATTAAAAGATTTTATATGGCATGCCTAGAAATTTGACCCTATTTTCAGAACAATGAGAAACAGAGTTTTGGCTACTCTAGAGAATGCTCTGGCCATACTGGATTCGTTATTTTAATTGTGTGTGTAAATTATATTTTCATATTCCTTTACAGTTTCATTCAGGTTTTAGTGGTTGTCTTATCCATTTATATAATTTTTTAAATAATAAATACGGATATCAATGCTTTGTTACATTGGTGGTAAATACTTTATATAGTTTGTTGTTCGCATTTTGATATTTTTGTGTGATTTTTGATGCCTTCAATAAATGTTCAATGAAGAAATAACTTGCTTTTTGTATTGTAAGGATATAGTTATTATTTGGTTTAATGAAGCATTTTACAGACTCATAAGTCTTTTATAATTGATGAACATATTCTAAATGCTTAAAGTTTATCAAGAACTCAGACAATATTCTTTTCTTGTTGAGAGGACTGACGATCCAGGTAATCTCACTGTTAGTTCCAGTTCTTCTGCCGTATCACTGACCTTGAAAAAGGCACTGAATCTCTGTTTTCCTTTTTATCACATGCAAAATTAGGTAATACTACATATCCAATTCTGTCTGCCCCATGCAAGATATTAAACAGATGAATAAGAAAGTAGGTAATGACATACATAATTAGGATGAGGTATAAAATATTCCCTGCTCTTTGAAGGAAGATGTTATTAATTTCAAAGCATCATTATAAATCATAATTTATTCCTGCTTGCTTACAGCAAGGGAACAGGGGGCAACCCAGTTCAGGTAGCAAGACAAGTTTTTCTTATTTCTGTTTATCCTCTTGTTCTGTTTCATTGAGTTTTAACATTCTTTGAACTCCTAAAATGGCCAGGGCCCTGTGGTAGGTATTTTCAATCCATTACAACATGGTTACCTCATTTAAAATTCATCTGTAACCAGGACCTACCGGAAAAGAAAATGGAAGATTTGAGAAAAAAAAAAAAAAAAAAAGATCAACAAAAAGGTAATGTGGTATTGGAGCTTTCAGGGGTTGACACACAACTCCTTTTCAAGCTAACACAAATAACTTTTGAACATGTATTTTACTTCATAGTATTCTTGTGAATCATCATCTCTACTTCTTGACTCAAAAAACTGAGGGAAAATGTGGTTTAACAGACCGTCCCATAACACAATTTGGAAAACAATTATTATATGTAATTCACCTTAACAATTATTATATGTAATTCACCTTATAAAATCTTGTTACACCCAATTTTTGAAACGTGGGTCAACTTAAGGTCTAATGAATAAAGTCGCTCGTATTTTTCTTTAAAAAGATATGTACAAAGTACCAAATAATCATTATAGATTTAGTGTTTGTTTGTTACAAAGTATTTTTATACAAATTATTTCATTAAATCTCTATAATTCCATTATGTAACGATTATTATGAACACTTTAATGCCCAGGGAAATCACTCTCGCCCAGTGACTTTCCATGATCTACAAGTTTAAGAACCAGTATTTGAAAGCTGGTTTTCAAGGTCCAAATTGAGTGTGTTTGTCAAGAACACTACAGCTAAATCTAAACGGGATTTTATAAACATCAAAGGTGACAAACTCAAATGCTTACAGGGACTAGACAGGCCACAGAAATGTGCAAAGCAGGCCAGATGGGGAATGAAATGAACTGTAACAGAGACTGCTATCTGAAGGGGAAAAGGTTGTGTCATGGCCTTTAGTTGCTTTAATTGGGGAGTAGTGTTGCCAAATAATCCTGTTTCTACAGAATCTAAATTTTTTTTTCATGTAACATCTTCTGACTTTTTTAAATGACGGCAATAATTAAAATTCACGATGAGTAAAAGATAACACATCTGCAGGCAGTGCATAGAGAACAGACCATCAGCTGGGACCCTCCAGCGTACCTGTTCCTATTTGATAAACAAATGAGGAAAGCTATCCCATTTTACAGACAAGGAAGCCAGAGCTGAAAAAAAAAAAAAAAAAAAAAAGTTTGCGATTTACTGAAGGTCACCCAGGCTAGCAAGTGACAGCAATGTGAGACTCAAACCTCACCAGTTACTCTTTACGCTTCATTTTACTGCCTTGTTTATTTTGTGAAGTGTCTAGAAATCGGAGGAAATCAAATTATTCCATTACACAATTATGTGCTTCTGCCCCACTGCGTGATGATGCGTGAGCCAACAGCACAACACTCTGCTGTCCAGACGTTTCACAGCTGCCACGGCTTGAAACAGAGCTGGGGGTGGCTTTGAGTACAAGTGCACAGGAGTAGGACTCAAAGGGTGCTTACCAATGGGGAGAAAAGAGGAAACCTGAGGATGAAAATGGACGATTTCCAGTTAGAATTACCATATTGTAATTCTGTTAGTTATCAGACTAAGTACACAGCAGCTTATCTGACAAGAAATTGTCCTTATGGGCATGATTTAACCTAGAGATGTCTGATTTCCTCATATGTGGTGTCCAGATGGTCCTTTTTGCTCTATGTTGAGACCAGGAGGCATAAAGGCCATTTCTAAAACAGAGACAATGAAGTAAGTGCAGCCTGGAAATGCGCAAGGCTGGTCAACATAATGTACTCAATCAGATTATATTTTTGAAGCTAATTCCCTATTACTGACATAGGCAACTGATGAGGGGAAAAAAAGGGTACTATTTTTTAGTGATTTTGCTAGAGGTGCTCTTACACGTGACTAGCAGCTGATGAGATAGATCCTGTGGTCATGGAGGCTCTGCAATAAAATATGGGAAAGCAAAAGGAGGGCTAACAAAATGAACCAAAGAGAAGCCTAATGTTCTGTTTGAGAAATGTTGCATCTTCCTTTCGATGCAGAATTAATTCTGTGCCACACTTCGGTATCTCTTACATACTATTGACAGGAAGCGTCGGTGTGTGAGAAGGAAAATGGTGTAGAGAACTTGGCTGAGGAAAAGCCAACGGTAAGTAGTCCACACAGGATGGAACACATAAGCCACACAGTAAATAATTAAACAGAAATCTTCTAAAATGCCCTGTTTATGGGTAACTTCTTACAGGCAGCTCCAAATTACAACATTGGCTATTTGCATAGGATATTACAGAGCCATCTATCACAGTATTCAAGAAAAAGAAAGTACCTCAAACGACATTTTTCTCATTTGGAAGTACAATAACTTTGTAAGTTAAAATTTGGAAAGCTTCCCAGTTTTCAGCAGTAAAACGATAATGCTCGACGTATCATTTTAAAGTGGAATCTCCTAGAAGTTAATTCAGTTGACAAGGTCACATTTAGACGCTATTTTTTTCTCTTATGTTTTGCACTCAAAATAATTCCCAAATCCTATTATTCAAGCACTGGAAGTTACCATAGCAATTCATATGTCTGCTCATACTCAAGGTACCTCTGAGATAGAGAGCTACTTAAAAAACAAAAACCAAAAAAAACCCCAAAAAACAAACAAACCCCCCCCCCCCAAACCTAACCTTCCGTGATACCGATCATGGAATTCATAGTGTTTTGAGAAAGGGAAATAAACCAGAGACACCTAGTTGTTGGGTAGATTTGTTTCATTTTAGCAAAATCTTACTGTGAAGATTTAGAATAGTGCTGGATTTGAGGGCAAACTCTGGAGCTGGCATGCCTGGGTTCAAAGCCTCATTCTTGAAAACAAAAATTTTAAGTGTTTATTCATTTTTTTTTTGAGAGAAAGAGAGACAGAGTGTGAGCAGAGGAGGGGCAGAGAGAGAGGGAGACACAGAATCAGAAGCAGGCGTCAGGCTCTGAGTCTGAGCTGTCAGCACAGAGCCCGACGCGGGGCTCAACCCCATGAACAGTGAGATCATGAGAACAGTGGAACCGAAGCCGGAGGCTCTACTGACTGAGCCACCCAAGCACCCCAAAGCCTCATTTCACCACTCACTTGCTGTGTGACCTTTATATAACTTCTTTGTACCTCCATTTCCCCCTCTAAAGATAACAGTATCTACCTCAAATGCAGTATTTGTGAGGATTAAATACATTAACATTTGAAAGTAATTATTACACAGCACCAAGTCCATAGTAAGCGTTATGTAAGAATTAGCCTTTATCTTAAAGAAAGACATGTTTTCACAATAGAAGATAAAATATATTTTCAAAGAAGAAATTTTAAAGATATTTTGTAAGAAAAGCGTTGAACTTGAAATCTTATGGGGATATATTTGAGTTAAGCTGTGTTTTTCTTTCAGAAGGGAGAAGAAAAATGATAGAGATTCAATGCAGAATATCTAAAATTCCTTGACTGGGAAAAATGGGACACCTTTAGTATTTTTTCTGCATTTAAAGTACAATACATTATGACTCCTATTATACCTCTTTCATAAGTTTCAGATTTTAGAAATAAATCTATTTGAAGTATATCCAAAGTTGTTAACATTTTGATACATCTTAGGCACTTTGGCTTAAAATTTCCTTCACATAAATCCATCAATCCTAGGTAGTCTTTGTTTTAACTCCTAACTCTTTTTTTAGAAAGTAATCATGACCTAAGACATTTTTTTTTCATAATGAAGCATCAATTTTCCCCTTTAACTTATGAAATTTATTCTCTCAATTCCAATTTCCATTGGTTTTTGTCCATTTTGCCATGTTGGATTTTTCAAATATTGCTCTTACATATTTAAATATATTTATTTTTAAATATTAGAACATAATCAACAGTTTATTTTTCCATACATTTTCACCCAACTTCTTTCTTCAACAAAACAGATAGAATGCTATGTTAAAATAGTCCAACATTCTTATGCGCTTATGTGCTTCAGGTCAGAAACATTCAGAACCCCAATTTCTTTTCCATGTGTTGAAATAAAACTGATGTTTTAGGAGAAGAAAGTAAACCTTATTGATGTTTTTGAAAATGATTTAACTTCAATACTGTAGTTGAGGGTGTTTCTAGTTAAGCAGAGAGTTTTACTTTACCATTTTGGATTATCCCATACAATTCAAATTTTAAAAGCACTGTACCTAAGTCTCTAGATGGTTCAAGAACATTTCTTGAAGCTTGGTGGCTTTAAACTATGTAAATGCTACTGAAGAGAAGAATTATGAATCCATGTTATGGTCAAATGGTCAGGATGTTTGTTTAAGTGAAAGACCATTTGTGGCTTCTGGCTATTAAAAAGCAGAAGGTATTCTCCCTCTTCCTGGTCCCATATTCTTAGAGAACACAGTACTTAGGTGAGAGATCTTCAAAGACATAATGGCTTCTGCCCTGTAATTTAGATCTCTGTAAATTTTGCTAGCCTGGAGGCAGTATGTAACAGTTAAGAGGTAGAATATCAGATTACAGAAAAACCTACCTTTGAATTCTGGCCCCACCTTTTGCCAAATGTATGACTTGGGAAAGCCCCAGTTTTTACATCTATAAAATACTAGTGATAGCACCTAGTTCCTCATAGATGGTGATGGATTAAAAAAAGAAATTAAAAAATAAAAAAACAAAACCCACACACATGTAAAGTCCCTAAGAGAGAGTGCAGTTCACAAACTTAATAAACAGTGACAAGGGTTTTCTATTACTATTTATTTCTAGTGCTGTAATTTCTAGAGACCTGACATTTAGATCTTCCTGCTTTTTTTTTTTCTTTCCCATCTCTGCCTCTGGAACTTGTCTATTTATTTATTTACAATCTTACCTTTATCCACAGGATTTGAGACCTCAAGGGCTGAAAGTGGTCCTTCCTTCCTTACAGACAGGGACCACTGCTCAACCTCATGTGCCGGCCCCGTGCGGGAACCAGTTGGCTGAGGTCAGTGCTTTAGTCCAGGACTTCAAAAGGGGCTTCTCTGGAAGACTGACGCTGTATGCTCATCCACACTCCCCTCTGTTCTTTGCTTGAGAGTAGAGTCCTGGCTATCAGCCTGGCTCCCCTTTTGGTTATAACTTCTTAACTCTGCTCTTCAAAATACCCTCCCATTTCCTATCTTTGCTAATAGCTCTTTTTTTTTTTCAACACTGTTGACTTTCTCAAGTTCTCAGAAGAAAGTTTCTTAACCACCTGGATGCATACATTTCCGAATAGTCAATAGAATGGACATGTCTTTCTAGCCAGAGGTCAAGTATTGATGGTGTGTAGGTCACAATGGCCCCAAAGATACCTTAGAGCAGTGATTAAACATTTCTTGACCACCAATGCCTTTATCTGGGTCATGAATTTTCCAACTTATATTCTGACACATTCCCTACTAGTTCTATTCCTTTACTCCCACAGTCCAGTACGTTGCCTGAATCACCTGCCTGATCTTACTCGGGTTGGTGTCCTGCCTGAACACTGACTCAACAACCTGACGGAGTTTTGTCAAGTGGGGAACATCGATAACACATAAGCTATCCATCACTATTAGATTTGCTCAACCAGGGGTTCTAGAATTAGCATGCTGCCCATTTCTGGTGCCCAAATACATGGGTTTATCCTGAACCACAGTCTCTGGCTTCATAGACCTTGGGGCTATGGAGGGCGTACTTCCCTTTGACCATTGTAAAGGCATATGCAAAATGATTTCCTCTGAACTTAACCTCTGTCTCATTTTCCAACCTTCTTCTCATCTCATGGCCTCTTTTTGAGCAACTAAACCAGGTTCATAAAAGTCGTCTTGTGACAGTATGTGAAATCAGCCTATATCTCATCCACCAACACTGCACACCTAATGTATTTCTATTAGTTTGTTGTTTTGTGGTTTCCCTCTATTATTACTAGATGATTACATATGGAATGCCTTTAAAAAATATGATGCAAGGTATGGAACAAAAAGGCAATGAGGAGAAATGAACAATACAAACGAATCCATTTTGATTTCCTCCTTACCACTAAACACAAGACTTGGTTTCTTCTGAAAGATTTATGAGGCTTCCTACCATAAAGGAGGCTGGATTACAGCTATGCTTACTTTATAAAATGAAATTCTGCCATCATAGGCAAGGGTTCATGGCTGTAATTATTTCAATGATCTTCCTAGTCAATGTGTCTTGCACAGCTGAGCCAAAGTCTCCTTTCACAGGCAGGCAGGCCATTTCATAAGAAGTCTAAAAGCTCCCACAACTTTGTGTGACCTTGCATCGAATAACACTGGAAAATTGATTTGGCTCTAGTAATAAAAGACTGTCTGCATTATCTGCATTCTAATTATAATTAATATAACCAGGATAACTGCTGTATTATTTACGATTAGAGCTATGGTGAGCACAGTGTAATAATAATCTGCTACATAATTTTTTATTGATCTGATGGCTTTATTGCAGAAAAAACAAAATGCTACACCACTGCATAACTAAAATTGCCTTTCTTGACATGAGTGTTTAGACAGAGGATTTCATTTAACATTTCTTTTATCTGATGAAATTCTCATAGTTTAAATATCATAATAAGTGTGATGCTATGGGATCTTTCAATTTTCCTCTTTGAAAAGAACCGAAGAAGAGGCATAATTCATCCACCCAGGTTTCTCATTCTTTACTTACTGAGTATCATTAATTCCCTGACACAAGAGCCATCACACATTTCATTAACAGGAATGGAATAAACCTGAGAAAGAAGGGGCTTTCAGTTAAGGGAATGCTCTCTCTCACCCTAAATAAACTGTGGATAATGCAGAACGTCGTATAACTGTAGTCACAGCATTAGTGTATTTTTCTTTAACAGAAAGTTAGAAAGTTATGCTTTTAAAAATGTTAGTTGAGATTTTTAGGAGTGCAGAGATCTTTATCAACCTAGGTAAGAGTGTTTACCATTCTCTACCCTGTTTTAGGGATGAAAGCTTACTTCAGTTATATCACAAATTGTAAAACATCTCATACAAGTAAGTGAATGGTAAACTTTGGTAAAGAAGTAGACCTAACAATTCTGAATCATCAGATTTCAGCAGGACTTGCCAAGTCATGCAATGAAGATTTGTAATTACCAAAAGGATTAAAACCTGACAATCACTTTTTTTAATGTCTAATTTTAATAAATAAATGTTTAGAATACTGAGTGATGAAATTATAAACACTATTGTGTTTACAGTTGGTTAGCTTTGTAAGACTTTGGAAAATCAGCAATATATAATATATAATTTTTACAGTCCGTTTCACCTATGTTTGCATTTGTCAATCAGGCCTTAAGATACTTAGCTGCTTCTACAATATCATGAAATAGATTTTAATCTCCATGCAGTATTTAGAAAAATATATTCACATCATCTTGCACAGATTTATAATGAGTTCCATGCATGTTATCTCAGTTAATCTTAACAATAACAAATCATATAAGAGAGGAAACACAAGTATTTCCTTTTGACAGGCATAGTAACTGAGGCTTGAACAGCTGGGATGTAGCAGATTCACATCTAACACTTTTATCTCCTGATCTAGGATCCTGAATTTTTCTTTAATTTTTTTAAAGTTTGTTTGTTTGTTTGTTTATTTGGGGGGGGCACAGAGAGAAAGAGAGAGGGAGAAAGAGAATCCTATGCAGGCTCTGTGCTCACACCATGAAGGCTTGATCTTCAACTGTGAGGTCATGACCTGAGCCGAAATCAAGAGTTGGACACTTAATCGGTTGAGCCACTCAGGCATCCCTGAACATTTTCTATACAACATGCACTTCAGTGATTTACTTGAGTTTATTTGGGTAATCGGTGCAATCTGTAGTCTCTACAGAACAGATCTGAATAATAGTTGTATAAAAATGCATACTCTCTAAGAGGAGTCAGTTTAAGAGGTCCTTTATTATTTATTGTTTTAAGTTTATTTATTTTGAGAGAGAGAGAGTGCCCGTGCACAGTGTGTGTGTGGGAGGACAAAGAAAGAGGGAAGGAGAGAATCCCAAGCAGGCTCTGTGCTAATAGCACAATGTGGGCTCGACCCCAGGACACTGGGATCATGACTTGAGCTGAAAACAAGTGTCTGATATTCAACTGACTGAGCTACCTAGGTGACCGTAAGAGATCTTTTTTCAAATGAACATCATCATCATCATCATTCTGGCGCTGACATTTACAGAACCAGAAAATAGTAAATGTTATCTCATAATAATTGACATGTGAAAAAAGCAAGGCTTAGGGAGAAATTAAATAATTTGTTCAATGTCACATAGCTAGCCAGTGGTAGACCAAGGCTATATGTACATTGATGTACATATGAACATTGATGTATATGAAACCAGAGTTTGTCCTGTATGTATTATTTCATTTTTCTCATGTTTCAGCTTTCCAGTAATATATCTTATAGAAACCATCTTATAACTGTTTCAACAAAGAAATAAACTCAAAATGTATTGCTTTTATCTTTGTGGTTAGGAAAGCAGTAACAGAAGCATTAAATGAGTTGTCACAGAACCAGTGACCCTCAGAATCCTCATAGGCATTTATATTAGATTCTTTGAACATTTTAGAATATTATGTGTTAACCATGCCAACATGAATGATCTAAAATGCATTTGAAGATTATACCTTTGTGTGGATTTCGTTTTCAACTTAATTATTTGTTTACTAAGAAATTAATCTTTGTTGGGAGCAGTTATAAAGTATGTATTTTTTAGCCAAAAATATGAGGCTTGATCATAAATGAAGTTTAGATAAGATGTATAATTAACAAACTCTTTAGTGTACTCTGTAAAGTTACTCTTTACTGGTAAAGAGAGGAAGGGAGGGAGGGAGGGAGAAAGAGAGAGAATTATGTGCTATTTGAAAAAACAGAATATAGAAAATTGTACTTGATTTTACCCCTGGCACAGATTTTCCTCTTTCCAGCCCCTCTATTACTGTCTTAACAGTGAAATAGTAGCTAGAATGAGATAAATCTAGGAATGACAAGTAGTGTTGCGTTCCAGGTGAAGCTTTTCAAAAATTTCCCCTCTGTGTCATTTCCATTATTTGGATGATAGCAATCAGAATTTTAAAATAACTCTCTTTGCTACAATAAAGCAGATCAAGTCCATGGTAATTTTTCCTGAAAAATGTATTTTGGCCAGACAAGTATGGTAATAGGAAAGCCAATGTCCATGCCTTGCTGTGCTAAACTGTTTCTCCCTGAAATATAGGGCTTAGGTTGAACAAATACGTAAAATATAATTATATAGTATATGCCTTCAATCTTTATTTTCATTTAAAACAGGTTTTTAAATGTTTAAAAATCTGCTATTACAATAGTATTTAAAATTCTCTAGAAGTTGTAGCCAATGTAATAAGGCAGGAAACAATAATTAGAACTGTAAAGCCATAAAAGGTGACCAAAAAGTCATTATTCAGAGATTATGATTAATTAGGTAATTATTTTTTATTTTAAACAAATTTTAAATTAATGTTTATTTATCCCCAAGACAGAGAGAGACAGAGTGTGAGTGGGGTAGGGGCAGAGAGAGAGAGGGAGGGAGACACAGAATCCGAAGTAGGCTCCAGGCTTTGAGGTGTCAGCACAGAGCCCGATGCAGGGCCTGAACTCACGAACCGTGAGATCATGACCTGAACTGAAGTCCAGCGCTCAACCAACTAAGCCACCCAGGTGCCCCATGAGTAATTAGATAATTATTTATATCAGACAAAAAATATTTTAAAGATTAACAGCACTCATGTATCATTACTAGAGAAAAATATAATTGCTACAAAATTTTATTCATAATTACAACAAAACTACTCACTATATGGAAAAAGTTTAATACGTGGAAATATTTTAACAAGGTAGATATGTGACCCATGCGAAAAAAATGTATTGATAGAAATCAGAATTTACCAATATAAAGAGAGTTAAAATGGAGAAAATATTTTAATGACAATTTGCTTCCAAATTGATTTATAAATGCAGTGTAATGTTAAATAACATCTCATTAAGTATTTCTTTTAGAACTAAATAAAATTATTTCTTAAATTTTTTTTTAATGTTTGTTTATTTTTGACAGAGAGAGAGACAGAACATGAGCATGGGAGGGGCAGAGAGAGAGGGAGACACAGAATCAGAAGCAGGCTCCAGGCTCTGAGCTGTCAGTACAGAGCCCGACTCGGGGCTCGAACTCACCAACCGCGAGATCATGACCTGAGCCCAAGTAGGACGTTCAGCCCACTGAGCCACCCACGCGCCCCAAAATAAAATTATTTCTTTCATCTGGTAGAATAGATGAAGATATCTAAAATAATTTGGAAAAGAATAATGTAAGGTAATATGTTAAAACACCATAAAGGTATAAAATCAAATCACTATGATCTAAAAATAAGGAAAGATGAAAGTATAGATAGAATCGACTGGTCTAAAAAGAACCTAGAATATATTTATTTGGTAGATCAAACAAATCAGTTTGGGGAATGTTTCACTCTTCTAAGAATAATTATTTAGATCTACACTTCAAACCATTTACTGACATAAATGTAAGAAGGAGTAAACTCAAAATCAGTTTTAGAGGGGCATTAGGGCATAGACATTAAGAGATGACGATTTTGCTTCCATTTCTATTTTCTCTCTGTGCAAATTCTTCTCTCTGGGCTTCAGATTCCCCAGCTATAAAACAGAGATAATAATAGTGCCCATTGCTACAGGTTATTGAAAGGATTAAATTGGTAAATATGTGAAGTGCCGAGAAAACTGTCTGATGCACAGTAAGAACCCCAGGAGTGTTGGCAAGTTTGTTATTATAATTAATAATACCATTACAGATTAAAGAGTTACAGTGATTTTCTTAAGTAAAAAAGGACTGTTAAACTATTTATTAAATCTCCAAATGTGAACAGTCTTTCCAAGATTTACAGGAGGCAAATAAATTGTAAATGGAATGATCTATATATTAGACACCTCAAAAAGAAAAATTTCACTAATTAAGACTAAAATTTTCAAAGAAAAAAGTTAAAAAAACAAAAAATAAAATTTTCAAAAAAAAAACAAATTGAAAAACTTAAAACAACAAATGAGGAACTGTAAAATAACACTCAACATATTCATAAATAATAGGTTACATACAAAAAAGAAAAAATACAAAAAATATTTTATTACTATTAATAGAAAAAATTGAAGAAGTCATTATTTTAACCTACTTCAATACCAAAGATTTGTTTGTTTTTTTTTTTTTTTAATCGTAATACTTAAAACTCTCAAGGGATAGAGAATGTCATGGTAGTGAAACATGTACTGACATATTAAAATACTGTATGGCAAAATATATGTATCAAGAAATTTAAACATGCTCACTCTTTTTTTTTTTTTTAATTTTTTTTTCCAACGTTTATTTATTTTTGGGACAGAGAGAGACTGAGCATGAACGGGGGAGGGGCAGAGAGAGAGGGAGACACAGAATCGGAAACAGGCTCCAGGCTCTGAGCCATCAGCCCAGAGCCCGACGCGGGGCTCGAACTCACGGACCGCGAGATCGTGACCTGGCTGAAGTCGGACGCTTAACCGACTGCGCCACCCAGGCGCCCCAAAACATGCTCACTCTTGAGACACTATAGTAATCAGATCTTAAATATGAGTTTCATAAAAGTAGCTAGTTGCTATAGATCTATTGCCAATATATCAATACTGAGTTTACCAACTGAAATAATGAATGCTCTCAAGCTGGTTTATTTTCAAAATCCACAGTAAAAAGATTTTTTTTTTACATTTACTCATTTTGAGAGAGAGGAGAGCGAGAGAGAGGGAGCATGCATGAGTGGGGGAGGGGCAAAGAGACAGAGGGAGAGCGAGAATCCCAAACAGGCTCTGCATTGACAGTGCATAGACAGAAGTAGGGCTCAAACTCACGAACCATGACATCATTACCTCAGCCGAAGTCAGACGCTTAACCAAGGGAGCCACCCAGGTACCTCCATAGTAGAGGTGCCTTAGGAGCCTTAGCCTTAGCCTCCATAGTTTATTTTTTTCTTAATTCTAATAGTAAGATACAGAATTTACCCAAGGAATAAAAAATATGTCATCTAGTAAAACCAAGCAATATATACTTTAGGAATACACACATGTGATAAAGCTATTTTTTATAAAGTATTTTTTCATAAAGATTTTATTTAAAAATTTTTTTTAATGTTTTGTTTGTTTGTTTGTTTGTTTATTTATTTATTTATTTATTTATTTATTGGCAGAGCACAAGTTGGGGAGGGGCATAGAGAGGGGGAGACACAGAATCCAAAGCAGGCTCCAGGCTCTGAGCTGTCAGCACAGAGCCCGACGCGGGGCTCAAACCCATGGACTGTGAGATTATGACCTGATCCAAAGTCGAACGTTGAACCGACTAAGCCAGGCAGGCGCCTGATGATCAAGCTATTTTTTAAAGGCAAGGGAAAGGGCTGATGTGTAAAAAGCAGAATGGAGGTTCATTGCTAAAAGAGGGAGATTTTACAGAGAGGAGGATGTGACGAAGATAAGTATAGACATAAATGAATGTCCTTCTATAGTTCTGGTTATTTATCTGGATGGTAGATTCACGGATGTTTGTTGTTTTTGCTTTGTAATTCATATATATTGCATGTTTGGTGCTCGCATCACATGTAAAATTATATATTTTTAGAAGGCGCAGAAGAAACAGTATCTCTTATTGGGATATAAAAAGAATAAAATCCAGCGCAATTTTGGTCTGGCCTTTGTTGGATACATACTGTCAGTCCCAGCTAATGCCACTTCTGTACACTTTCTTCATTTACCAGCAGCTTTGGGCATTCTCAAAATTCTTTGGGAAAAAGAGCTCCGACAACTGGTAGGTGATTTCATGCAAAATGTTTCCCACCGTTTCTTCCCAGCAACTGAAGAAGTGTCTGGCTAGTTGCATGGGAGTAGCAAGAAAACAGTTTTGACAGTGTTATCATGGATGATGTACCCTTGGTTGGGTGCACTTTCAAGACCTTTGCTCCTAGAGCTGTAGTCCCACACCCATCAAAAAAGAGGAGAATCATATCTGTAAATATTGCCTGAGGAGCATAAGAGGATTACGGTTACTGACCCCATCATATTTATCAAAAACTAGATCCTAAGCTGATGGATCTAAATATGAATACAATGATGGATTCAACCAGGTTTTTACAAAGTAATCCTGATTTATTCTCTCTCTCTCTCTCTCTCTCTCTCTCTCTCTCTCTCACACACACACACACACACACACCCTTTATAAAATAGACAAAATAAAACAAAGGAAAATAATATTTAATGATGTCCTATAGTTTGTGAGCATTATCATTCTATGTATTTTTTTTGGCATTTGCCCCAAACTAGGCATTACACTATGTTATTTTAAAAACAAATGCAAAGTAGGTGAGTCCATAACAGGAGGCAAAATCATGTGTCTGGAATACTTAGTAATGAAAATTAAGGTAAAGAGAATTTTAAAGGGAAAGAACTTGAATACATTATAATGTTTTATATATATTTTAACTGAAAATTGTGTATACACATAGGGAGTCCAGTATTATTTGCATGGCCCTAATTTTACTACATCTCCCTAAAGATTTCCTAGAAATTGGACATAATATTTGTTTGCAGTAGAGAAATTTTAAGAGTAAAGTAAGTATTGGGTGCCTGGGTGGCTCAGACGATTGAGCTTCTCTTTTTTTGAAATTTTTTTTTTTTTTTTTTTGAGCTTCTGACTCTTGATTTTGGCTCGGGTCATCATCTCATGGTTTGTGAGATTGAGCCCTGCATTGGGCTCTGTGCTGACAGCGTGGAGCCTGCTTAGGATTCTCTCTCTCCCTCTGCCTCTGCCCCTCCTCCATGCTCTCTCTGAAAATAAATAAACTTAAAAAAAAAAAAACTTTAACAAATGTTTCAAAACCTAAGTATTGGCATAAGTAGTTCATTAGTCTTTTCCCTCTATCATATGGTACCTACACATCCTGAATATGGTCTTCAGGTTGTTGAGATAAAGGATACAAAAACGCAATATTTACATAACTTGGTCTTTCACAATGACCAATCAATTATGACAATACATTTTCTATTGACTAATTTGCCAATTTGAGCTTTCATTCAAAATCAAAAACAGTCATTAACCTTCTAAAGTCTGCTAGGTTTTTGAATTCCGAAAAAAGTTACAATGTGATTCTTATCCTCTTAGCACCAAGTTCAGTAAAGAAACTAAAGTAATTCTGTGTCAGTATCATAAGGAATGCTAGAGTCATAATGTCACAGTAGTGCCATATTTGGGGATAAGAAGAAACAATCTATCTTTGCTGAGGATTAAGTATATATAATTACTTGCGATGATTCATTCCTTAGCAAAGTTAACAGGTTTGATGAAATATCCATAAGACTTCAAATATACTTTCTAAAACCTAGGAAGTCCAAACCGATTACTTTTATAACTATGGCTTCCATCATGAGCAGTTTTTGTAATTTTGAAAAGAAGAAAGAGTTGAAACAGCAGCTGTGGACAAAGAACATACCCCACTTTTTTTTTTTTTTAAGGAAAGAATAATTCTACTGCCTGAAGTACTCTTTCCCGTTGTAAGAAAATGCAGGTCAGCAAAACCAGCATACTGAAATGTCAGCTCAGTCATCTTTCTCCACGTCTGCCCCACACTGTCTGCTGCTCTGTAAGGTAGAAAAAGCTAATTTAGTGGCTAGAGCTAAATTAGACTTCTTAATTGACATTTCACTTTCATCTAAAATTAGGCCAGTGCGTGTTTAAAAATCCTTTTTATTTTGAATGAATTGGAGAACAGCTTGTAAAGGCTTGTAAAGATCAGAAGGGGTAGGGAGGGACAAGGCCAGCTGAGCATTTTCCCAATTTGGAAACTGCTACCGAAGGTGTGTATTTCTAAGGGAAGCCAGTGGCCTGTCTGGGCCTTGAAGCCTGAATCCACAGCCTGTGAATTGTCCCTTCTCAGAGTCCTTCCATGTGAGCTGTCACAGTGATTCTCAAACATTTTGGCCTCAGGGCTCCATTACACTCTTAAAAACTGACGACCCCCAAACCTTTGGTTTATGTGGGTTTTACCTATTACTGTATCAAAACATAAGCCAAAGCTAAGAAATTTGTAAAATGCGTATTCATTTAAAAATAACAACTAATAAACACATGACATTTCACCACAAAAAGAAACTTTTTAATGAAAAAGAACTACATTTTACAGAACAAGTAGTCAGAAGTAGTACTGGGTCACATTTTTGCTAATCTCCTCAACATCTGGCTTTCACGGAAGACAGCTGGATTCTCCTATCTGCTTCTCTGTAGTGTACTGTCCGATGCTGTTTTGATTGAAATATAAGAAAGAAATCTACACTTATGTAGATATGTGGTTGGAAAAGAGAGAAGGATTTTAGTTAGCAGCCTTTTCAGATAATTTGGGAATTCTTCTTTGATACTACACCAAAATTCAATAAGTGTTATATTCTCAAAACTTTTTTTACCGTGTATTTATTATGGAAAGGCAGAGAGAGACAGAGCATGAGCAGGGGAGGGGCAGAAAGAGAGGGAGACACAGAATGTGAAGCAGGCTCCAGGCTCAGAGCTGTCAGCACAGAGCCTGATGTGGGGCTCGAACTCACA
Source organism: Lynx canadensis (assembly GCF_007474595.2). Classification (NCBI taxonomy): domain Eukaryota; kingdom Metazoa; phylum Chordata; class Mammalia; order Carnivora; family Felidae; genus Lynx; species Lynx canadensis. Next base: position 32,297,309 of record NC_044320.2, read on the forward strand.
AACCGCGAGATCATGACCCGAGAGGAAGTTGGACGCTCAACCGACTGAGCCACCCAGGTGCCCCAACAAGTATTATATTCTTGAAGGTGACTTACAGAGTAGAATCTGACCCTACGTAAACTAACTTTTCACAGTCTATTGCTTTAAATTCATTTTTCTATATTGTAAATGGATGCTGACTGGATCTGTTACCAATGTTTAATGCATTATTATACACACTGATTATTTTGGAAATATTGGTCTACTGAGTTACAATGATCTTTCAAATAATGGCACATTTCATCATATAACATCAACAAAATCACATTCATAACTATCAACATCAATCTATCAGATAAATTGTTAAGTTATTAGAAAGCTGTCAAGTTCATATAAATTTCCAAAATTCTAATTTTTGCTTTAAAGCTTGACTTTATCATTGGTAATAAATACTGTCAGTTGTTCTCCTTGAAGCAATATTTACTTCTGAGAAAATATCTGCCAAATACTCAAATATAAATAACATACTTTGTCAGACATTCTTTCAAGCAAAAGTAGTATTCTAATGTTTATTTTTGAGAGAGAAAGAGCATGAGCAGGGAAGAGAGAGAGAGAGAGAGAGAGAGAGAGAGAATCTGAAGCAGGCTCCAGGCTCTGAGCTGTCAGCACAGAGCCCGATGAAAGGGCTTTAACCCATGAACTGCAAGATCATGACCCGAGCCAAAGTTGGACACTTAACTGACTAAGCCACCCGGGTGCCCTGCAAAAGTAGTATTCTATGAAAAAAGTAGTTAATTTTACTTTTCATTCAAGTAGCATACAAACTTTTTTTTCTGGAGACAACCATGGCACTTTAGTATGAAACAAAAGTGCTTAATGTGTATTTCCCATTTGTCAAGCAGAATATTAGAAAGACACATACTCAAGGGTTTAGATTTAATAAAAGAATTAAATTCTGTTGCTTCATCAAGAACACTATTTTTCTTTAATGTGTATTTATTTACTTTCGAGAGAGAGAGAGAGAGAGAGAGAGAGAGAGAGAGAGAGAGAGAGAGAAGACAGAATCTCAAACAGGCTTTGTATTGTCAGTGCAGAGCCTGATGCAGGGCTCAAACTCATGAACCATGAGATCATGACCTGAGCTAGAACCGAGAGTTGGATGCTTAACCACTGAGCCACAAAGGTGCCCCCATCAAGAACATTCTCAAGTAGCAATGTCTTCTTTTTCACTTGTTGTAATTTTGACTGCCTGGTGGAAGAATACAAGTCTTCTAATAGTTTGGTGCCACAATCATGACTCATGCTGAAGTTCCAGTAGTTTCACCCACCATTGCTTCTGTCCTATCAGTGCAAATGCCAACACAGTGGAAGTGTGTAAATAACATCTCAGTGATGTAAAAATAGTTTGGCTCCATGACATTCTGGGAAATGTTTTAGGTCCCCCGGTTGTTGGTGGACCATACTTTCAGAACTACCAGTCTATCTGGTGACCCACAGATGGAGCCAGCTAGCTACATTAGTATACACAATCTACAGAGTGACTTTCAAAATAAGAGCTTGCGAGGATGGGGCACAGGGAAAGGAAAATGGGGGGAAGAACTGAATATCAGAATCTTGCAGGTGGTGCATTTTGGGCAAACTCTTAGCAAATCACTGTGATAGGAAGCTATCCTTTGGAGGGGTATGTTAGGATGGGACAAAATGCCAAGAATCTTAGCTATCCTTCCTTTAATCCAGACACCGAGTTGCTGTTTCTTGTTTGTATCAGAAAAAGAAGTGCTTTATTAATTACTTCTCTTTCAAAACAAAACAAAAAAAGCAAGCTCTGAACAATGGGACAAATGGGCAACAGAGTAATGACAGCACTCTCGATCCATCAGCCTCAGAGTCACCTACTCCATCCCCAAACTCAAACTTCTTCCAGAGATTTGCTGTTAAACCTAAATATTGCCTATGGAGGCAAAAACAGTGATTCAAAGAAAACCAACTCTTAATCCTAATAAAATCTGCTTAGCTTTAAATTATTATGATTCCTTATCTATGGCTTAGATTCCTATCGCACTGTGATACAAATGCAGAAATTTGTTCAGGACAGAATTTGTTCACAATTACATAGCATGTACCATGCACCACGCATCGCTAGGAGCCCTTCTTTTACATATATCTTGTCATTTCATCCTCAAAATGATCTGGTAAGGTAGGGCCCACCCTCCTCCACACACACAATTTTATACTGAGAAAATCAAGTCAGAGGTTTCAGGTAACTTGCCTTAGGCTTCACAGCTAATGAGTGACAGTCAGGATCTGAACCTAGGGTGTTTGGATTCCAGGCAGTCCATACATTTAAACATGATGTTAGAAGCAAGACAAACCCTAGAGTGAGTTTTCTGCAGACGTTTCTTTTAGTGGATTGTCTCATTTAAGGGTTGGTCTTGATTCTTCAAAACATAGATGGATCTTTAAACTATCCCTGAACAAAAGTTGTAACCATTTGGTTGCTTCATTTCTGAAATTATGATTTAATCAAAACCGAGGGCTATCTCAGTGAGCGTTGATCCAAAAAATTACAACAGTAGTGTTTCAGACAACAAAAATCCAACCATTATCACTTTTGTACCAATGTAATTAGCCAGCTTATCTACAGAACTTTTTCATTAAGTGGATTTTTCCAGTACTTTCTTTTCATTTGTGCTCTGCAGTCTCAGGTCCCTGAGAACTGCCATCATATTAGGATTAGGCGGTTTCTACAACCATGGTCCTAAGCATAAACGCTGTCTCCAAACATATGACTTGTAAGTCCCTTGCCTTTTAGCAATGACAGCTCTCAAACTGCTTTCCAAAGAGAATCCACCCCCCCCCCCGCCCCCGGCTACGGAGATGTATCAGAAATTTGAATATATGTTGATAAACTGACCTCCATTTTCTGATAATTTCCAAAAAATGAAAACACTATTCTCGACTTTTGAAAAATGAGAAAAAAAAAATCATAGTAACAAAGAGCAAAGTAAGGTAAAATTATACTGAAATATTAGGAGGCTTATATTTGTAGCCATACATTTAATTTTAACTTATATGAAAATTTGGTGAAATTACTTTACACCTGTCTGTCCCTCAGCTTTCTTCTTTTCTTTTCTTTTTTTTTTTTTACAAATGAGATAAATAGCATTTTTCATAATGTTTTTTATTTTATTTTTATATTTTTAATATACAAAATTTATTGTCAAATTGGTTTCCATACAACACCCAGTGCTCATCCCAAAAGATGCCCTCTTCAATGCCCATCACCTCCCCTCCCCTCCCTCCCACCCCCCTCAGTTTGTTCTCAGTTTTTAAGAGTCTCTTATGCTTTGGCTCTCTCCCACTCTAACCTCTTTTTTTTTTTTTTCTTTCCCCTCCTCCATGGAGTACTATGTAGCAATGAGAAAGAATGAAATATGGCCCTTTGTAGCAACGTGGATGGAACTGGAGAGTGTGATGCTAAGTGAAATAAGCCATTCAGCTTTCTTTTATAATATGGACTAATACCAACCCACCCAATTGATGCATACACTGGGTTATACAATGAAAGCAAAATTGTTTTATGAAGGACAAGATGCTTTTTACTGTTATGTAATATCATAATAATGGCCATTTTATAAAGTTGCAGTAAGAATTAAGGGAGAAAATGCTAGACTGTATGCCCTATGCGAGCAGAAATTTTCAGTTTCAGTCACTATTCTATACACCTAGAACAATGTGTGACACATAGCAGGTGCATAGTAAGTACCTGTTGAATGAATATGTGCCAAACAAAGTGATCTATATAAGATGATCGAGCTGGTTTCTTAGGTTTCAATGAATGGAACAAAAATGATTTCCATATTTTTACTATCAACATTCTAACCACAAGTTAATATTTCATTTAAAAATGTGTCTGTCGGTATGACTGTTATATTATCCCCCATTAGACTGTAAACTCCATGAGGACAGGGACAACATTGAAATGGATCCCCACGCCATTGCTGGTGCCTTGTACTGGAGGTACTTGCTGAATAAAGCAAATTACTTTTAAAGGATGAAAATACAGTGCTTCCCATGGTAATAATATACCAAAGAGTAGACTACCAGGCACCATGTCAGCAGCTCTAAATTAGCAACAATCCCGACAGGCAACAATGCATTAGTTATCTGCATGCCACAAACACTGATGAGAGATAAGAGAACATTGTTAGAGTGTTGTCTCTCAGTGCAGGTGGAGTGCAGGAATTCAAGGGAATCTGTGTTATCATGTACACTCTTTTCTATTGGGATACGCTCGCTCGCAGGCACGTTGAAAACCAGCCATCACCATTTAGGGACAGAACCAAAAAAGGAAGTCCAAAAAAGATTCAGCAGAAAAGTAAGTGATTAGAGTACTAGTATTACTTTTTAAGTGGATGCTTGAAATATATTAGTGTACTGAGTAATCCCTTATCTAGTTATCCTCCTGCTGGGGGCCAGAAAGTTGGTAATAAATATTCAAAAAATATTTTTTTCCAAAGGGTTCTGCTTGAACCGACTACGAAGTTACTACATATTAAGCCTAGTGTCATGGAGACAAAACAGAAATGCGACCTTTGGATGCTGCAGTTGCTTTATGCTTTTGCCTGCTTAGGCTGCTGAAGAAGGAGAAAAAGGGCCTGCTTGAGCTAAGGAAGTTTAATACCTTGGAGCTGATATATACGGTATTATTTTGTCTTTCTGACAGCGTCCGGTGCTATTTTTACTCAGGCTGATGCAGGGGTTAGGTTAGAACTTTAGGAAGAATGGTGATTTATTTTAAATGCTGTTTGTGTAATAGCAGCTCCCTCCCTACACACTTCTGCCCGTTATTCAATGTCCTCAATGTAAAAATGCCCCCCTTCTCCCTCTTATTTTCCTTCAAAATACACATCAGTAAGTATCTCCTTGATAATCCCCCTAACAAGCCGCTGATTGTTTGCTGGAAGTCCTTCCTCCTGCATCACCGGTTCGATTTGTCAGCCTGGGTTCCTCCCCATTCCTGCACCCAGCCTCCCTGCCTCGTCCTTCCCGGGTGTTGTTTCTCATTTAAATGAACAGTTGGATTCTTTTATTTCTTACAAGTGCTGGATTCGCCTTATCGCCCTCATTCCTTTGGGGGTTGCCAATTGGTTTTATCCACGGATGTATCATTTCTCATGCTTCCTTTTTTTTTCTCGCAAAGAGAAAGAACCTCTCCGTCAACAAGCCTCTCCGGAGTGGAAGATTAAAAACCTAGACATCACCTACCTTGCAGCTCTACTCCCAACTGGGTTGTGTAAAACTCAATTAAACGTGTCCCCATTGAATACTGCATTACAGTACATTAAACAGAAAATTCTTCAAGCGTGATGACAAAGCTTGAAACCTTGCCTCAAAGCTGTTCCTTGTAGCTTTCTTTAACATTTCAGTCTTTATGGTGTGGGTCTCCCGTTGACACAACTTTAGTCCAGCTATGAAAAAAAATCACAGAGCCCCACGGGGATTCAAAGAGAAAAGGGGGGAAAAGTGAAGCTGGTCTTAGCACTGCCCTGGAGCCTCTATTGAAACTACACTGCCAGCAGACCACTCAAAGCTGAAAAGTATCCAGAGGTCTGCGGTCTAACAATGGAAAATAGAATTCCCTTATTTTGGGCAGGTGAATTTTACAGATTTCCTCCTCTACCAAGAACGTGAATATTCCCCAGAATACATATGAGAAAGACATGAGTCCTTGGGGCAAGGGATTTATGCAGACATATATTCGTGAAATTTAAAAAGCCCAATGAACACGTTAGTCTCTTCCTAGGACTGAACTAAAAAACTGATTCCACATGTATGCAAAACCTCAACACTGTTATTCACTATAAACTATGCCCTTCTGTTTTCGTTTCTTGTCCTCTTGCACAAGTGTTATTTATAATCCGGATTGCTAAGAGGCAATCCCCCTAATTCCTGCACGTAATTGGGTTTTCAAAGGTTGTTTGTGAAGCAACTCACACAGGTTTACAAAATTGTGACTAAAGCTCTTTTCATCAGAACGAGAGACATTGCCGTATGACCGACTTCACAGTTTTTGATATTTGAAGCATTTTCAAATTTTGGCAATTCAGACTATAACCTCCCTTCACCCCTGTACACACACGCGCACACACTCTCAATCTTCTGTTTAGTACCCAGCCCACTTGCTGCGTCGAAATGAGGAAGCTGGACTGCAGCTGTAGACCCTAGGGGATATTTAAGACACTGTTTTATGTTCTTTATTGATTTTCATTTATTTTATGTCTACAGTAGAATAATGTATTCTCTGATCTTATATTTGATTTGAAATGCTACATAGTATTAGGGAGAGTTTACTAAGACATCCTAATGCTTTTAAGGAGACACACGATAACCACCCTATTTAACAGTCAAAGCTAAAACAGTACTTTAATGTGGAGCTAGGGGGCATGGTGATACCAGAAGTTCCATTTTCACAATTAACAAATTCAGCGATGGTTATTAAAGGGCGTGTTTGCACATAGGTGTATATTCACGTAGGCGTGCTTAAATGTACGGGTGTATGCGTATGTATGTGTGTGCTTAGACCTACTCTTTGTTGCCAAAGTAATTTTTCAACACATGTACAAAACCTAATTTTGCTTAGTATCTTGCTTTAACTCGTCAATAGGGGTGCGGGTTCATCTTTCTCCATCACTATTATACAATACTGTCTGCAGCCTTTTTAGCACAAAAAGAGAAAGTATTGCCTATTCTGAGCTTTCATTACAAGATTGTAAGCTCTGAGACTTAAAATGGAAATGCAGCTGAAAAGGATTTTGGCTGGGGTTCTGGAAAGGTTTTCCCCTATGGAAACCATACTAGAAGCAAAGCCAGTGTTACCAGGGATCCCACAAATGAAAAACAAATAAAATCATACCCTAAAGAGTAGGACCACGATTCTCTAATCTCAAAATGACTGCAAAGTTTAATTAACAAATATATTTGATTAACAGTTTCCAGTGTTTTTTATCAAGGAAGTTTTCAAAGATTAGCTGATTATTTGTAAGACAAGCTAACATGAAGAAGAACCTAAAGACTTCTGGGAAGAGTTTATCTTTCTTTCCCAACTGTTAGTATCCAGATGAAACAAAAGACATTTTTTCCACGCCAAGGCAGTTATGTTTCCTAATGTATGCTAACAGTTACTTAACTCTTATCTCATGAAGTACTTTAAGAAATCTTGATGTGTAAAAAGATTTTTTATCTATCCTTAATCTGTCTTTTTTTTTTCTTAAAGAACCGAGTGGCTTGGTAAATTCCTGTTTTATATTTTAATTTTAAACTCATACCAACAATGGAGAAATAATCACCCTTATCCTCAAAATGTATAAATGATTTATCCAAATGCAAAACATAATTCTATAGAAATGTATTTCTGCAAAGGTTTAAATATGAATTTTTTATCTGAATTTTTCTATTCTTCAGTTAGAGGTTTAAAGACATTTTGTAATTTAACTCCATACAAGTATCCATACAGTTCTTTCTTAAAGAAAGAAAGAAAGAAAGAAAGAAAGAAAGAAAGAAAGAAAGAAAGAAAGAAAGAGGACCTGTTATAAATAGCCAGGGGTAATTCTGTTTGTTTTATGCCACCCCTTTCACTGTTATAGTAAAATCATTTATTTATTTTTATGTTTTTAAATGAATTGCCCATATTCTAATATCAGTGGACTATTTGGCTGGCCAGAGAACCTATTCACTCCCTCATGTCTCACATGCTTCCGTTCCAACATTTTTGAACATTTGTTTCAACTAACAGATCAACCACATTAGTTCATCATACTTTCAGAGTTGAAGGTTAGGGCATCGCGGCCAATTGCTGTTAACTGTATGATTTCTTGTTTCTCAGGATTGTATTTTTTATTTGCTCTCTCTCTCTCTCCTCTCTCTCTTTCTCTCTCTCTCTCTCTTTTAATGTCTGAGCAATTTAGATTCTGGGAAGTTTCTCAAAAATGTATTTCTCCAGCAATGGTGCACATTCTTCAATAAAATGCAGATCAAGGCATATTCTGTGATTGTTCTTAATGCTTTAACTAATTCATATAAAGAGTACCAAAGCTATCTGATATTGTCTGGTAGTGTCCGTTTTCACGGTCCTCTAATTAAGTCGAAGTGTACCACTTCCCTTTAAGATCCGTCTCCTCCTGATACACGTTTTATTCCTGTTCTCAGAACCCTGGTTACTATTACCCATTATTTCTCCTTTAAATAATTGTTTTACCTCTCAGCCATTCATTTGTCTTTCTGGTTATTCCTTTCATTGCTTCAATTGCCTATTAACTGATATAATAATGCTGATATTTTCCATGGCTTTGGCTGTTTTCATCCAGGGATTTCAAAGTGCTTTTAAGATAGCTCTGTTGCTTTGTGGAAGGCAATTAATAAGACAAAGAGAAATAAAGACCCGAAAAGTGAAGGAGCCCATGTATATTCACACACTAAGACCACTGGAAAATCTTTAAATTTCATTTTTCTTCGAATTGCTTTGGTTAGGCAGTCAAAAAGATAACTGATAAAACTGAAGTACAGGAACATCTAGTGATGCAGTTTGCTTTGATTCCTAAAGACTGATTGGGGTCAATAAGATTTGAAGGTCACTGAAACACAAAAGCACAGAATTTTGACTCATGCTCTTCTGACAGACTTCTTTCAGTCAAAATGTCCCCTGATTTCTGGCCATTGCTACCAGAGGCTTCCAGACAGACTCTCTTAAAAATAAAACAGTCTCCCTCTTCGGAGAAACCCAGTGCTGCAAATGTGAAGAGAATGATGCAAAGACCCATCAATAGGAGAATGGATAAATAAGAGATGGCAGAGTGATACAGTGGAATACGAGGCAGCAACAGACAGAAAAACTGAATACGTAAAACGACATGCATGAATCTCTAAAACCTTGTGTTGAGCACAAGAAGTCATGGAGTCTATGACTCCAACTCCCATGATTTCCTTCATACGAAATTTAAGAACAGACAAAACTAGCTGATGTTAATAGAGATCAACTGTCGTTGTCTTTTGGTATATGGGAGACCTGCTGGGGTGACAGATGTGTTCTGTATCTTGATTGCACACTTATGATTTGTACATTTCATTGTTTGCCAATTCACCGCATGCCAGAATTGACTTAAAAAAACGCAGATTAGGGAAAGTCGAATTAACTGTACTGAAATTTTTCTTCTTAAAATGTCTTATTTATATTTCTATTGATACAGCAATTTACCTCCTACCTTTCAGTGTTTTTCAAAACGGATTCTTCTTCTGTTTAGATTTAAGTCAGTGTGGGCTAAATTGTTTCATTAATTTGGTAGGCAGGTCACATTTTAACATGATGAAAAGGTAAGTGCATGGGTAGGAATAAACACCATTTAATTTGCAGGCTATGTTGTGTTGTGAAAAACACATGGGTGTAAATTCTGACTCTATCCCTCCCTAGCTATAAAACTATCTATAAACCCTCAAAATATATTCTGTTTTGGGTTTTTTTTTAACCTACAATACTCATAGTAACCCTTGCAGAGTAGCAGCATATGGCATACAACTTTGTGATAAAGTAAGTGCTCAACAAAGTTGAGTTTCTGGTTTTTTTTTTTTTTGCCTTTTAATGTCAAATGTTTTATCTCTGCACAGAAAGCTAGATGTGGAACCATGTATACTTTCCATGTAGTTCTGTGGGTTTGGCATGACTAACACCTAGGTGCGACGCAAAACAAAGCTGCCACTGTAGAATACAAAATCTCATAGGATAGAAAAGCATTAACAACAAGAAAACTATCAGCTCATCTCACTCTTTAAATATAAATTGTTATCTATTTTATTGCTTCCTGACCCAATCTATTTTCTCCACTTTCAACGGAAGAAACTGGGGCAAAAAGGGAAGGCGGGAGAGAGAAGCTGAACATTCATTTATTCTTTCAACAAATATTTCTCAAGTGCTTCCTATTAGTCAGGCATTGATCCCAAACTCTCCCTGCTCCTAGGACTCAGAGCTGGAATCAAAATACAAGTAAATGTTTTCAGGGAGATACTGTTTATGGAATGTTTGCCAGATAACAATCTTCAAAAACTTTTCAATATTCTTTTCTCAAGTCCTGTTAGCGTTTCAATAGGAGCGAACATAATAGTGGTCTCCTTCCTGCTTTAAAGAGCAGCTCAGATTCTTGTATTGACACAGTCTCTAGAATTAAACTTGAAAAAACCAGAAGCAGGGAGTTCCCATTAAGAGTCCTGGCCTTCCAGGCTTTCCCCTCCTCTTTGTTCCACAAAGCCAGAATTTTCTGACCTGCGGGGCACAGTGTGGGACTCATCTGTTTTCTTAAGCATTTCCTGGCTAGGGACATACCACTGTAGCGGTGGGAGGAGAGAGTGACACAGAGATTTATTCACAACTGCACTGAATGAGGTAATTATCAAAGCATCTATTTAATCTCTGACTACTAATGGGCAGTATATTGGTGTTACAGGACAGGACCTTAACGCTCAGAAATTTGTTAGTAAGTTATGGGGGAAAACACTCCACAATTTTTTTTTAACTGGAAAAGTTAGTAATTTCCAGAGGTCAAGAAGTAAATCCCAGAGCAGATGCTTGTAGGAACCTCGAGGGGTTCGTTCATGCATTCATTTGTTTCTTCTCTTAATGGTTTCTATGTAAAAGAAGCAGGATGTGTGTGTGTGTATGTGTGTGTGTGAGAGAGAGAGAGAGAGAGAGAGAGAGAGAGAGAGAGAGAGAGAACTTGAACCCTGATCAGTTTACTGATGAGTTTTTGCCCACTAACCAAAAATGTTAGCTCAAAAGTACCGGGATTCTTGCCTGTTTTGCTCACTTCGGAGCCTACAAAATTGGCTGGCACACAGTAGGCCCTCAATAAAAAGCTGTCAAATGGATGAAAGAATGAAAAGCAGGGGTGGGTTCAATACGAGCTGTGTCATCTGTTAGCTTTGCGACTTGGAAAGTTATTTAAGCTCTGACACTTCAATGTCGCCATTATTAGAAAACCGGCAATGGTTACACTGTTGTCTTGGGATATTTGTTAGCATTTAATAATTCCACGCCCAGGACAGGGCTCCGCATACCCTGCTCAGTGAGCATAGATGAACTGCCCCCTCCTTCTGCACACATTCTTCCTGACTATAATGATTTAACATTGTTATAGGAGACGACTGTGTTAATTGGATGACTCTTACAGTGACTTTTAAATATGGTGAAGTGGGCACGTAGCATCGGTTATAACAAAACATTGCGTGTCATTCTAGATTTCTCTAACCTAATTATGTTCCAAGGTAAGAGAGAAAAATCTAACTTTATAAAAATAATCACAGGTTGGAGAAACAATGTGAAGTAACTGTTAATTAACAGTTTCCTCGTGGTTTGAATATTATAACCAGTGTAATAAACCGACTCAACAGCGAGGCTTTTATGATCTTGAACAAGTTCCACTTTTTTAATTCGAGGGGTTTTATTTATCAGTAAAGTGTAAATATGTTGTTCTCAACCCGAAGTTAATAGTTTGAGAATTTGTTCGAATAATGTATAGTTCTTTGGCTTAAAAGGGTGGGAAGCCAAAAACTCAAATAAACCTATATCACAGTAAAGGCTATATCAGAAGACTTTATTTAATGGGGTGAAGAAAATATTTCCTGATTTTTTTATTACTATAGGGCAGATCTGACACCATTAGTTTTCTTTCTGTCATAAATACAGACGAGTAGAATTTGACAGGCATCACTATAAAATAGGTTATAGATAAGTTCAGGCATCCTTCCTTCCGCACAGACCTCTTACACTGGGTTCTGATGGGGCTGCTTGAATAGAATGACCAAGGTTTGATTTTAGGCTTCTAGGTCACGGTTTCACCTTGACAACGGTTCTTTCATTTCCAGCAGTAACATTTGCTAGGATCCCTAAGGTGCTTTCATTTTTGTAAGTAGTGTAAGAAGAAGAAAAAAAAAAGGATAGAAAAAAAAAAAGATAAATCTTAATTCACATGCTGCAGGACTATCTCTGTGTCTCCGGCACAAAACTTCAAATCCAATCCAAGAACTGGATGTGTATTAGAAGTCTGCAGATTTAAACCTTGTCCACCATGATCAAACTGGATTTATGGAGCATCATAACTCTCCAGACACCATCCAGCAGCTTATTAATTTAATAGACTCCTGTCCATTCACTGATGTTCCTGCCCTGACAGTCTCTCAAGATAAGGTGAAAGCCTTTTGACAGGACAGAGAGCATATATATTTTCTTCTGTTTTCTCGTGGATGGGGTTGTCGACAACTTGAAATGTGTGGCTCAGCAAATTTGTTTTTTTCCCCTTTTGCTGTGCAGGAAGGATGACAGACAGGAGCCTCCGGAGAGTCCCAGGGTTCAGGGGGCCTGTGTTTCCCCTAAGTACTTATTTAGCATTTTGTTTTGCAAAACAACAACGAATTGATTTAAAGGCATACACTTGGGGACATTTTCACCATGAAAAGAAACGGCATTACAATTTAATGCCTAATATAAATTAAGAGGTGCTGGAAAGAAGAGGAAAAGCAGCAATAAATGTTCCCATTAACTAGAGTACAGCAGCATTTTCTTTTCTCTAATCCCATTTGTGGGAATGAGGGGAGAGCCAAAAAAGATAGCACTCAAGCTGTTGTATGTTTAAGGACAAAACAGGAAGAACTTTTCAACAATCTTATTTTTCCTTTATGATATTCTCATGCTCTACAGTGCTGTTTGTTATTTGCAAATAAATTCACAAGTCTCAGTGAGTTATTACGCCAGTATATTGCAAGGTTAATTATTGCCACCCTTCGGCATATTGTTCTGTTAAAGTCACATCAGCAATCACTAGACCTTGGCTCCCCAAACTTAAACGTGCACAAAGATCACCCAGGATCTTGTTAAAATGCAGTTTTGGATTCAGGAGGCTTGAGTGGGGCCTGAGGTTTTTGGTGTTTCTAGTAAGTGGAATGCCATATTGCTGCTTGGCAGGCCACATACGAAGTGCAAGACATTAGCCAAATTTCTTAAAAGAAAGATCATTTAGATATAAACAAATTATACCCTAGTAGCTAGCATACCAAAGTAAAATGTAACCTGAACATCTCACAAAGAGTTCACAGATTCCTTACCTGGCTTTTGGTACCCGACTAATACTTCAGCGAATTGAAGAACATACACTCCCAAATTTCATGTGATGGCCTCCTTTTTTAAAAAATGTTTTTTTAGTTTATTTATTTATTTATTTATTTATTTATTTATTTATTTATTTTTAATTTTTTTTTTCAACGTTTATTTATTTTTGGGACAGAGAGAGACAGAGCATGAACGGGGGAGGGGCAGAGAGAGAGGGAGACACAGAATCGGAAACAGGCTCCAGGCTCTGAGCCATCAGCCCAGAGCCCGACGCGGGGCTTGAACTCCCGGACCGCGAGATCGTGACCTGAAGTCGGACGCTTAACCGGCTGCGCCACCCAGGCGCCCCTTTTTAATTTATTTTTGAGAGAGAGACACACATAGAGTGAGCAGGGGAGGGGCAGAGAGAGGGAGACACAGAATCCGAAGCAGGCTCCAGGCTCTGAGCTGTCAGCACAGAGCCCGACGCGGAGCTCAAACTCACAAACCACGAGATCATACCCCGAGCTGAAGTTGAATGCTTAACAGACTGAGCCACCCAGGTGCCTCATGGCCTCCTTTTTATAATCTTCCTTCATTACATGTGTAAAGATGATTATCTTAATTTCCTTTGAGATAGCTAACTAAAATGGTACATTTAAAGCCAATGGTAAGATAAAAAGTAACTTGCCCGTTTCTTATACACATTTTCTCCTTACTTCATCTCACTGATAGTTATTTTTCTTATCTGTATCTCTAGTCAAAATGCAAAACTATGAAGGAAGATTTCTCAACTAAACTACTGTTGAGTTGTCCTTCATAGGTCATTTATTTTGCTTCCTTAGACTTCAGATCAGACCATTCTGGACCGACCAGGTGAGAATATTTAACAGCAAAACACACAACTTAACCTAGAAACCTACACACAAAACACATCAAGATAGCAGAAATTATATTTCAGACACATAAGATTTCATTTGAATTACAAAACTAGTTTGGTGCTGCAGACTTCAAATGATTATTTACTCATTTATTGACAAATTTTACATTTTTTTTTTTTGTGGTGGGAGGGCAGTAGACATATGCATTACTCATCACGTCATATTCATTATGAGACCTTAATTTCCTCATTAGAAATACTTGGCAAATATTGGCTTTCCTAAGAACCCGTGAGTCTTCTATTTCTTGAAAGTCCATACAAAGTAAAGGGGGCCGAACTGGAAAGCAGTCATTCTTGAAAATCGTTACTGAGAACGGAGACCAGACAGTGATGATAAATACCAGATTTCTGAAGGAAAAACTGGCTTAAAGTAATTTATTCTCATTGAATTTCAATGGGCAGTAGATAGAACTACATAAATAGATAGATAGAAAGATCTTATCTGTTACACTTAAATGTATGTATTTCGGATCCATTCCCTTGGTTGGGATATTCTTCCTTGCGACACCACGATATACTATCTTGGTTGACCCCACGGTTGTCTGACAGTCTTCACAGACCTCAGACAGACTAATGAGAATACATCTTCTCTGAAGTTCTATTGTATGTCATGGCACAGAAGGTGACCTTTTAAGTTTAAAAATAGCCTTCAAAAATGGGGTTGACCTATACACCAAGAGCAAAATGAAAAGCTTCCGATTTGAGGTTTCAGGGTGAAGACGTGAGGTCTGACTGCCTTTCCGCCAGTGAAGAACTGAGAACGACAGACAGTTACCGTCTGACAGGGGAAGGTGAAGTGGATCCAGAAAGAAGTGCCGAGTAACAGTGAGCCAATGTCTTGGCATGACTGGTGCACAAAGATGTCAAACAAAACCCTAGGGTTTGACAGCATCTTTTGCATGGATGTCGATTTTAATGTTTTCTAAATTCTTTTCCACATCTTAAGGCAGACTGATGGAGCACGATGTATGCTCTGTGTATGTGGGACATTCCAAAGAAATCCTCTTTACCAGATTCCCTAGCATTTCAAAAAGCTTGCTGAGGCATGGGATACTTTTCTAAATAGGAGGAGAATAGCATTTTAGGTACTGGATTTTCAAATAATTTCCATACAAATAATTTCTGAAGCCAAACAAGTCACGCTAGAGTTTACTCTGTTGAATAATGCATTATAAAAGCCATTAAGTGATAATTCAAAATTCGGTGAGTGTGCCCTGTGTACAGTCTGTGGAGTTACAGAGGTGAGAAATGGAGTCACTGCATTTGAGGTGTTCACACCCAACCTGGGACAATGAAGGGTAGGGGTGGAGCTCTCCCCCCCGCAGGGGACAGGGCAGGGAAGGCTGTCCAGACGTACTGATGCTACATGCCAGATCTTGGATGGTACCTGTTAGCAACGATAAAGATAGCTAGAAAGTTATTAGGCAAAGGGAACATGATATACGAAGACAGGTATTTGAGGAATTTTAAACAAATAAGGAGAGTTGAAGTATAAAGGTATCTGTGGAGAATGAGTAAGAAGTGAAGCTCTAAGGAGTAGGGTAGTTAAAACATATAGGTAGCTAATCTATGGGAAACATAAATGAGGAGAAAGAAGACTAGGGAATGATAACAGTTAGTGGATGGATAGTGATGGAGACACCTGTTGCTGGATGTAGAAAGTGATAGATCAAACCCAGTAGAATAAAAAATTGGCAACAAGAAACCACAGGAGACTTGTGAGAGAGTCACTTCGATAAAGCCAGAGGGCAGAAACTGGAAAGAAGAGAAAATGCTGGGATTGAGGAAGTCAAAGAAGTGAGTGCAGAAAACTTTGCAGAAACTGCCTAGGAAAGGAAGCAGACAGGAATTCCTGTTAAGTATGATGAATTGACTGCATGCATTTATTTTCTATTCCCTCTCATAAACATGACAGTAAAGAGGAAAACAAAAGAAGATAGGACAAAGAGAGTGCACATTAGGCAACAGAAGTCAACAAAATCTTGGAAGCTAGGAAACTAATGGAGTGACGGATGACAAAGCAAAGCACGGAAAGCTGGAATCCAAGTATCTGAAGAACTGTTGGCCAACAAGAAGCAAGAAGATTTATTCCATAGAATCCTGGAAAAAATCAGGAATGAAAGGCACCTGGTGCCTTGAAGGGTAAGCTGAGCGAGCAGTGGACCTAAACTTTGTAAGACTGGCATCCTGAGTAAGAAGCTGTTAGCTTCACATGCTCAGCTGTTCCCCGTAGAGTTAAGGGGCAGTCCCTTTGCACTCTGATACGAGATGGAGGCTGAGTCTTTGGAGAAAGAACTGGAACTGAGGCTTCAGATCCAGAGAGACAGTCTCAGCAAAGGGTGATGCTAAAATGTCATCTGAATTAGATTAAAGGAATATCTATAGTCTCAACAATGAGATAGGACTTTTCCAACATACCACCTGGTCCCTTTCACCCACTAAGGCCTCAGATTGCTGGCTGCAAGGTTCATAAATCTCAGAGACTAGACTGGCATTCTCTGAAGAAGCTACCCACGCTAAGACAAAAAATTACATGGACTGTTATTTGGGGACATCATTATCATGGCTGAGTTGCCCTCCTACGATGCTTTAAAACTCACCGATTGACATCCTATGACCCTGTGCAAAACCCATCAGTTGACCCTCTGCAAGACCTACCACCTGCCAACTCATGCTGTTCTTATATTTAGCCTTATTGTCCCATTCTTCAAAGATAAAGCAGATACTCGTGGGTCTCTAGCCATTTAAGGAAAGCTTCAATACCAAACACAGGAACCGAAACAGTAAAGGAAATTAAGAAACCATGCACAGGGCATACAACTTCATCAATATCCTTCAGTTTCTTTCTTTGGAGGTAAAGGAAAGAATATCCCCAAGATGTTGGGGGGAAAAAAAACCCTGTCAACTGTCAGAGAATAAGACAAACTTCCTGTAAATTAGAAATACAATAGTTAAACTTCCATAGTGAAGTTAAAGAATAAAATTTGAGGACACCTCAGAAAGTTGGAGAAAGTCAAGGAGATAACTGTGGAAACATTATTAGGTGCATATCATATTGCTTTCCATATTAAAGAATGAGCTGCAACTTCTTCATTTATCCATTCATCCATTCACGAATATTTAATGAGCACCTACTAAGCGCCATGCCTTAGAAACCAGAATTCCTATCCTTGAAGAACTCTCATTCCAGGGGTGAGATAGTGCTATTAAACATTTAAATAAATACTAAAGGGGCACCTGGGTGGCGCAGTCGGTTGAGCGTCCGACTTCAGCCAGGTCACGATCTCGCGGTCCGTGAGTTCGAGCCCCGCGTCGGGCTCTGGGCTGATGGCTCAGAGCCTGGAGCCTGTTTCCGATGCTGTGTCTCCCTCTCTCTCTGCCCCTCCCCCGTTCATGCTCTGTCTCTCTCTGTCCCAAAAATAAATAAACGTTGAAAAAAAAATTTAAAAAAAAAAATAATAAAAATAAATACTAAAATGTCAAATATGAACATAGATGAGAGAGGATGTTCTAAACTGTATATGCTCCCTCAATCGTTACGTTGAAGCCCTAACCCTGAGTATGAAGCCTCAATATTAGGACATGACGCCTTTGGGAGATAATTCGGTCATGATGGGATCAGTGTCCCTGTAAGAAGAGAATGAAGGAGCTCCTTCTCTCTCTCCCTCCTCTGTGTGAGGATACAGAAAGGTGGTCACCATCTGCAAATCAGGAAGAGGGCTCTCATCAGTCTCCAAATCTGCCTGCTCTTTGATCTTGGACTTCCCACACTCTGGAATGGTGGGAAATACGTGTCTATTGTTTACAATATCCTGCCTTTGCTCTTTTGTTGTAACAGCCTGAGCTGACTTATACAGAGGAGAAAAAGGAACGAAAGACCTAGAGCAGCAGACTAATTAGGCAGACTCTGTGAAGGCAACCTTTAGAGTGCTCTGAATGCCATAAGAGAGGGAGCAACGTGGGGGCAGAGCACAGTACAAAGGGCTGGGAACAGGCAATTTTTGGACTAGGAAGCAAAAGCAACGGGTCTGTAACCACTCCAACGGAGTGGTTGGGGAGTGTAGTAAATGTAACCACGGAGATATTCAGGGGCAGACCATGAAGGGCCTGGTAAGCCAAAATAATGACTTTGTAAGGTTTAGTTCAGGGATTGGCAAGCTTTTTTATAAAGAGCCAAATAGTAAATATTTTAAGCTTTTGCAGGCTACATGGTCTCTGCAAATGCTCAACTCCATTCTTACAGTGTAAAAGCAGCCACAGACCAATATAAACAAACAGGCTTAGCTGTGTTCCATTTAAACTTTATTTACAAAAATAGGCAGTGGGCCAGATTTGGTCCCATGGGCCAAATCAATCCTTGTAATCAGTCTAATGGTGATGGGAAGCCTTTGGAGGGTTATATGCACCTCCACTTTTCCACTTTCTCTGTGAAATGAGAAGTGAGGTCACCATCTAACAAGGGGCTTTGTATATTTGGGGAGACAGAAGTCTGACATAGTCACCTTGCACACTGGTCAGGAAAATAAATCTGTATCGCTAGGTTATATACACTGAGGGTTCACATTTACCTCGCAGTCAAATGTGATACAAACTGGTCAGCATTGGGTTATTTGCTGCGATTTCATTGTTGTCATTAGTAATGGTAGTTTGTTGGTTTTATTCTGACCATATGTTTACGTGGCTCTCACTGTGGATCACAAATATCAGGGGAAAGTGGAGAGTTGGACTGACCAGAATAGGGGTGTTGTCAGCCCAGTACAGTAAAAGTCAGAGAGAGAGAGAGAGAGAGGTGAGGAGGTATGAGATTGGTGACTGGAATCATGAACCCACAGAAGTCAAGTCAGGTAGGGGCGCCTGGGTGGCGCAGTCGGTTAAGCGTCCGACTTCAGCCAGGTCACGATCTCGCAGTCCGTGAGTTCGAGCCCCGCGTCAGGCTCTGGGCTGATGGCTCAGAGCCTGGAGCCTGTTTCCGATTCTGTGTCTCCCTCTCTCTCTGCCCCTCCCCCGTTCATGCTCTGTCTCTCTCTGTCCCAAAAATCAATAAACGTTGAAAAAAAAATTTAAAAAAAAAAAAAAAAAAGAAGTCAAGTCAGGTAATCTGGAGGTAACGGCAGGAGTTGCTGCTGGACAGGAAAATGATGGTGATGGGGCAAAGGGATAGAGGTTCATTTGGAGTTGAAAAATTAAAGAAGTCAGGGAATGAGTAGATCAAGGTGGATGATTTACTACTGTCTTCGAGAGGGGTGTAGCTACCAATACTATTTCCTTGACAGAAAAAGTCTCAGTTTCCTTAATGGATGGACCTAAGCTGAACCCTTGGACACAGAAATCTTAGTAAAATCCCAATGTGATTGTGTGTGCCTCAAAACTTTCAGTTGCTCTCCACTTGCCTCCATTGCAAGGTCTTCAGACTGAGCATTTAATGGAACCTACAACATGGCCCTTGGATGCTTGTGGAGGCTTCCTCACTGGTTTTATTTGCAAATTCTCTGCTCTACCTAAAGCGTGTGCCAATACGCTCATGAAAACACCGTATGCACTGTAGTCCATAAAGTTTCAGGCACACAATTTCAACCTCCTCAAATGCCTCTCCCCATTTCTTTGACCTTGCAGGACTGAACTCAGTATTATGTAACCTTCGTCAATTAAGGTTTTTCAAGAAGTACCATAAGCTGGGGTGGGAGTGTTTCATATTCTTTTGTATCACTCATGACACCTGGGTCATATCATGCATAAACCATTGGCTCAATTACTTTTATTTTATTTAGAAAATTGTCTTGTGAAACAGAGTGCCAGGACATTCACAGAGGTGCTAAAGAAAAATAATTAACTCACTAAGGAATAACTTAAATTCTATGGATGAGAGACATTTTGTGGGCAAGGCAAAGGTTTCTTTGTTCTTTTAGTTTGGCTTGCATAAAAAGAAGAGTGAGAATGTAGTTAAGACAAAGGGTGATTTTCATTTGCAAATGTTTTTCCTAAATTATATGAGAAAAAAAATCAATGTAAAGAAAATTATAAAAGAGGGATACAAAAATATCCTCCCCAAATCTTACCATAACCTCTACAGAAATACTCTTCTAATTTCTAGGTCTTTCTTTCAAGTATGTGTCCCTGCACATACGCTTTTTTTTTAAGTTTATTTATTTATTTTGAGAGAGAAAGAGAGGGTAAGACAGAGAGAGAATCCCAAGCAGGCTCAGCACTGTCAGCGCAGAGGCTGACTCAGGGCTCGAACTCACAAACCGTGAGACCATGACCTGAGCTGAAACCAAGAGTCGGATGCTTAACCGACTGACTGAGCCACCCAGGCGCCCCCACATACACTTTTTAAATATACTCACAATCATTCTGGGGACAAAACTTCCTATTCTGCTTTTTCATTTGAAAGTATAACATCATAATTTCTTCTACGTAATACACTGTCTTAAAAAAGCAGTCACGGTATCTCACTCTGAAAAGAATCCATCCTAAAGAGTTGTCCCTCATTTTAGCTGTCAAAGATACTTCGGGGGGTAGCTTTCAAGATCAGCATCTCTTTGAATATGACAAGCTAACATCCCTGAGTGACAGTGAGTCACCTCTCTAAAGACCCCACTCTTCATTTCTCATTTTTATACTTACAAAACTGATATATTCTTAGTTCTTATCATTTGCCAACATCCCACCTGGGTATTTACCCCTAAGAGACAAGACTTTTCATTCATGTATGGGTCCAGGGTGGTTTAGAATAATTTCTCTCCAATATGTGATAGCCCACCTGATCCACTAAGGTAATTAATAGTATAACCATGCAGGATTATTTACCAACATTTCATTAAGGAAATTCATAGAGATGTGGCTATGAAAACAAATGTATTTTCTCACATCACATAACAAACATTGGTGATAACGAAGGACATAAAGGAGTCAGTACGATCGGAACCAGACTGAAATAACCCAAGTAAATCACTAACGTAATTGTAAAAACAGTAGACACGTAGGAAGAAAAGGAAATGACAGAAGGCCTGATAGTTGCTGAAATGGCTGTTGTTCTGCAATTTGCAACAGACGGCTCTATTGTAAATAACACAGTACCTACTGGGGTCACTCATCTTGACCTTAAGAACCCCTCAGAAATGACGATTTGAATCCAAATGGTGGTTTTCTAAAGCAGCCATTTTTACAACCACGGATTCCTAGAACAGGCATAATAAATTACTCCTCTAAACCTCTCTCTTTCTCATAGAACATAACCAGAAAAAGCCTCAGATGTTCCTGAAACATGTTGGGTTTTCGGCATCGCGTTATCCTGTGGTGCTCTGCAATCAATTACTGTTATACCACCATCATTAATAATTTTCTTAATGAAAATGATTCTGTTGATCTCCGTTGTATTTTAATTATCAGAGTTAAGCATAATTACACTGCCGCTCTGAGCTGGCATGTGGACTCCTTTAGGGCGCAATTTTGTTTTAACACACTGATAATGTAATTTTACATTGTGTCAGTTTGTTTGGTTATTATCCAGTTGTACAATTCCACTGTATTCCTGATAACAGATAATAACCTTAGTACCTCCTATATCCTGAAGTCATTTAAAAAGCAATATTGGAATTCCGCGACTAGCTAACTTAATCGCCTTATGATTTTATAATTCCCACTGCTAAATATTTGGTTCAGGCACCCACCCTCTTTTAAGAATATCATAAAACTAGACAACAGTTATACATTTTCTATGAATTACAGAATGGTTAAATAAACACTTAAAATATGAGCACAATTTTTTTCTTTTTTAAAATAGCTTCCTATTTATATAATATTAGCTCTTTAGGTGAAGTTAAACATGAACTTGTAGTCTACTTTGAAAATTGGCTGCCCTGGTAGACACGGCTATTGTTTCAAAACTCTACCAACATGCAATGGATTCTGTATTTTAAGGTGGAAACTTGTCCACACCTTGCAAGAGTCCTCGCATTAAAAGATCTTTGTTTTGAAAAGTTGATCAGTTTAGTCAGGGTGTAGAACACTGCTCATCCAAGTTAGGTCCTATTAGCATTTCTGTCATTATTTCAACAGTGCCTATAGGATCTTGAACATAGCGGACAATCAATGAAAGCTGAAATGAACTCATTGCGTGGTTATATTTGTGCAAACAAGCAAAATCAGAACTCTGAGGATGGTCACAGAAGGATTTTGAGATACATCTTCCATGTGGCTTTAAATTGCTGTGGTCTTAAAAGTAACAGATATATTAGCATAAAGCACTGCTGTCACTGCTATTTTAGTTCTTGAAGCCAACCACAGAACGAGGGGGGAAAAGCAGATTTCCTGATAAACACATATACAAATTTGTGGAGAAGAACAATCACTTGCAATCTTGGCCCAGGGAAGGGCATTATCAGAACGCTGTTAATTGTCCAATTGGGAATTGAAGTCCACGTGCTCAAGATTGAATCCCAACGTCACCATGTATGAGCCAAAGATCCTCGAATTATTAATTTATCGAAACCTCAGTTTACTCATCTGTAAAGTGGGGATAATGCTGCTTCTGTCATAAGTCTGTCGAAATAGCAAATAAGAAACTGTAGGTATAGTACTTCAAGCAATGTCTGCATAGAGTAAGTGTTTAGTAAAAGGTGACTGCTATATTAGTATTAATAATATCATTATCGTCTTTATACTAGACATTTTAGTCGGTTAAGCGTCCAACTTCAGCCAGGTCACGATCTCGCGGTCCGTGAGTTCGAGCCCCGCGTCAGGCTCTGGGCTGATGGCTCGGAGCCTGGAGCCTGTTTCCGATTCTGTGTCTCCCTCTCTCTCTGCCCCTCCCCCGTTCATGCTCTGTCTCTCTCTGTCCCAAAAATAAATAAACGTTGAAAAAAAAAATTATACTAGACATTTTATGTAAGACTTCTTTAAAAATAAAAATAGCATGTGTTCAAGGGAAAACTCTGAGAGCATCTTCAGGCAAAGGCTCCAGGCCTTTAATTCTGTAATACAGACAGTTGTCTGGGGATACTGTGGGTTCAACAGTAACCGAGTAAGACTTCTGGAATACGTGGCTACAAATCTGCTACCAGATGAGGATGTTTTCCTGCACACTTGCTTGATACCAACATAAAGACCTGGTTTCATTTCCTCTAGGTTTGTACTGACATGTTCACAAAAGCAAATGGGATTGAGTAGAAGATAATTAGCAATACACTATTTATAATAATGTACACAGGTAAGGGTTCTCCGTCTCAAAAATTCTGCGACGTGGCCACTGCTATCCCACTCTTACAGCTGAGGAAATCAAGATTTATAGAGGGTACATGATTTGCCCAAATTTGCATACCAGCAACAGTTCTTTTACACTGATACGGTGCTTTCATACGGAAAGAAATCTTCTGTGGTTAAGGTGGGAGTGGGAGTTAACCGATACTTTTTTCACTCTTTTGATTGGCAACGTTGATTCTCTTAATCTTGACGCCTAGAGAATGTGGCTACACTGAAATAACAACTCATGAAAAACTAAATTGTTCCTTATTGGAAATGAACTGAATGAAGAAACCCACATGCTAATGGCTTAATTCTGAGTATTCAAAAACAACCTATTTACTTTTACAATGTGAGAAAGGTCACCATACTGTGCAAACACTATGAAGTAAAGAACACCATGGTTTATGGAGAAGAAACATCAATCTCCAAGGCTCAACAGGCATCAGTGGATTTTAGGAGTTAGTGGGCAGGCCTTGCTAATCCTACCCGCCAGCATCCTCCCTTTAACTTCAGCATGGTGCTTTTTAGTATTTTTCCATTGGAGATAAGTAAATTAGAATTATCTGGAGTCTGTTGAGAATAATGGCCAAAAACAGATGACCCAACAGGTCTGGTCCATCAATATCTGGTTGAGCTAATTACTTTCTGGAATGACAGGGGGTAGTTGAGGCAGGAAAAAAGTACATCAGATTACAATATTAATGCCAAAATACTATACTTTTTTACTTTGATGAAACAAGATGATGGCAGCCTGTCACAAAGCACTAAGTGATATAATATAATTTTATAATAATTATTTGATGGACACCCTGGAAATGAAAACTACAGTTACATTTAATTTTGCTATTAGCTCACATTTAATAATACTTTAAGAACTAAGTATGCCTCTCAAATGGTAATAGTTACACATTAAGTGGCCTATCTAACACACCATAAGAAAATGATATCAAAAATTTCACAGTCCAGCCAATTTTAAAAAATGCTAAACATATGCATTTTTACATTCTATTTGTAAATAGGTACTGATATCTTCTCAGATGGCCAGGTCCTTATAATAATGATTTTGGCATAGAATTCATGAGTAATTTAGGTTCTTAGCTAGAAGACAAAACACGGAAATGTAATTTTCGCCTCAGGAATTCATTTGTCGTCTTTGGCGAGAGCTTCTTAGACATTAGGAATAACGTGTTGCATCTAAGCCCATCAAGCAACACCTCTTTTGTATCTGGCACCAGCACTTTGGTTTCATTTGGGGAACTATTTCTTTTCCATCTTCGTGGCTCACGTGGGGTTAATTCTACTCTAAGGATGATTGTAGTCTGCCAGGGAGAGTGTTTAATTGGATCAAAGATTGGTATGTGATGTGCCCTAATCAAAACCCAGGAAAGCTGTGTTTCACTGGAAGTGCGGTGCTGGTAGAATTAGTCTGGAGCTTCCCACTACCTGAGGAGAGCATTTCTGAAAATGAAACCCATGCAAGAAAGAAGAGGCAGAGGATAGAGACAGCCTGGGGACCAAGTTTGAGCAACTGGATTAAGCTGTTCCTGAAGTCAGAACATCCTTAGACTCTGTTTTATGAGTAGATGAATCTCCTTACCCCAACACACACACACACACACACACACACACACACTCTGTAATTCTTTTTTTTTTTTTTTTTTTTGCATAAGCCAATTTCATTTGGATTTCTATCACTTGAAAACAGTCCCAGCTTATAAGTAACATACGTATTATGAAAATGCCTCACACATTACGGATGCCCAAGTCAATACTTACTAAATCTAAATTGCTAAAACCTTCCAGCTACAAAACTCTTTTGCTTTGAGGAGTCTTATCATACCTGCTGCCTATGAAGACAGCAAACTCACAGCCCACAAGGTCCTGATAGAAGTGCTTTCTTGGGTCATATTTTCCATGATTCAAATGATCCCTGGTACAATCCCAGCATATTAAGGTATTCACAGAACTTTGAGACATATTCTGGGTGAGTTATTCCCTCCCTCCAAAGGCAATCTGAATACTAGGAATTAGTATCAGGCCTTTGAAGTCCATCTAGGGTATCAGAACAGAATTTACAGAAGGGTTTTTGAGTGTGTTATCCAGAACACTAACTGCAATGGGTGTCCATTGGAAAGGAAAAGAAAAAAAAAATCTATCTACCTATCTCATATGGTTAAATGAGTTAAATTGGTGTTTTGTTTTGTTTTGGTTCACTACAGAACTTCTCAGAGCATTCATACAAGCAGGCATTGTGAGTTTTCAAGAGGGGCCACAATAGGCAATATTAGGTCATAGGACTTGTTCTTTAATGCACTTGGGGTTCTGAGTAATGCAACTGGGGAGTGTCATACTCTAACATATATCTTTGTGCTATTCTGACTTGGAAGAATTTACTCATCATATAAAATGGCAAGGGGAGGTCAGAGTCACACAGTAGGAGTATAGGGTTTGGAACCATCAAGACCCGTTTTGAAATTTGGCTGCATTGTTAGGTCTCCATGACCAAGAACAGCCATACTATCTTTCTCAATGGGAATGCCAAAATATGCAGGGGCGTCTGGGTGGCTCAGTCGGTTGAGCATCCGACTTCAGCTCAGGTCATGATCTCTCCGTCTGTGAGTTTGAGCCCCGCGTCAGGCTCTGTGCTGACAGCTCAGAGCCCGGAGCCTGCTTTGGATTCTGTGTCTCCTTCTCTCTCTGCCTCTTCCCCACTCATGCTCTGCCTGTCTCTCTCCGTCAAAAATAAATAAACGTTTAACAATAATTAAAAAAAGAATGCCAAACTATGTAAAATGATTTTTAAAAAGCTACTTATCTTATTAAGCTGTTTGAAAGCCTAATGCCGGGAGAAATTATTCTAATGTCTGTAACTCAGACCCTAAGTCACACAAATGTACATTTGAACCCCACTCCAACCACTTACTAGCTATGCGACCATGGCAAATTACTCAACCCACCTAATTCTCCATTTCACCTTTTGTAACATGGAGTAGTATATTAATTACTTCATAGGAGGTAGTAAATGAAGATGAAATGATGCCTATACAGTAAACATTGCACTACCCGCTCTTTGTACCACAATACCAATAGTTCTTAAGTTGAACAATATCAAATTACCTTTTGTAGGTTAAGAACCATTATATAGCAGTGATTCTTATGGTTCATCATTTGAGTATATGAAATTCCTGTGACAGTTTCTGGCAACTACACATCCTTTGTTTATCTGGTCAACCAATCAATATTTATTGAGTACTTTTTTTTTCTTTATGGCAGCATACCATACCAAGGATAGGAAGGTGACTAAGACAGTTCTTGCCCTCGGTAATTACAGAGTAGACTGGAAAGCAAGCAATAATCCCTGTTTACTTTTTTCTTTTACTAAAAGTTAACGGCTAACTTACTTTTTTTTCCCCGAATTTTTAACTTTGTTACTCTTTTCTTGAACCCATATGATAATGATCATAAAACAAGGTGATGGAGGGGCGCCTGGGTGGCTCGGTTGGTTAAGCGTCCGACTTCGGCTCAGGTCACGATCTCGTGGTCCCTGAGTTTGAGCCCCGTGTCGGGCTCTGTGCTGACTGCTCAGAGCCTGGAGCCTGCTTCAGATTCTGTGTCTCCCTCTCTCTCTGACCCTCCCCCATTCATGCTCTGTCTCAAAAATAAGTAAACGTTAAAATAAAAATTAAAAAAAAAAAAAACCAAGGTGATGGAGAAGAATGAGGGAAGCACACATGGCTGGTATGGAAGTACCATGGAGAGGATTCAGGGGTGCCGAGTAATGGTGGCTATTAGTAGCCATGTACGAGGCCAGCAACTAGTTGGGCTCAAGATCTGCTTCATGCGTTAATTAATGAGTAACCTTCTATAAATTGCTCCAAATTACTTACTGCCAACCATAATACAAACATAAACGTGTTCGAGTTAGAGTACTCCGCTGAACACAGAACTGCAATTCTGCCATATTTCTTATATAGCAAAATAACAACCATTGCTCCCCAAAGAATGGCTGATTTAAAAATGCAATGGATCTGGATTATGACAAGAGAACAGCTACTCCCTTGGTTCCTCCATATTATACCACCATCGCGGAGATAAGGCATTATACAACTACCATTTATTCCTAGTGATTAAGCCTGCATTCCAAGGCCTCTTTTGTATTTCTGCGCTCTGAACGTGGGCACTGGTAAGCTGGTTCACTATACCATTTCCTTCCACTTTGATAGATCATGTTGACATATCCTGGGAAAATCTCACTTCCCTTCTAGTTAAAAGCTCCCACCAGCATACCACAGGTATTTCAGGTTAGAAAATGAGTAGGTTTGGGACCAGCAATTATAGAAGGAAAAGGAATATAATCAGATCCTGGTGTGCAGATTGTTTTTTAAGCTCACAAATTCCCTCTTTCCGGTGTTTCAACTTTCAAAGGCTTATGGTAGTTTAAAGGCAATCCTCTTATAAGTGTACAAATTGTAATGATTATAGGAACAAGTTGTAATTGTTTCTAGCAAGTTTTTAAGAGTCTTTGATGTTATGATTAGTGTTTTATATGTTAATATATTGATAGGGGTGCTTATTTGCTTGTTCCCTTGTACGCTTTTATGGTTTCTAGGTTCACTGTGCAAATAAATCTTTGATCTCAGTAGGTCTATTTGGTTAAAAAAGAAAGCTAAAAGAAATTAAACATGCGAAGCCCAAGGTTTTGCAATATTTACGAAGAAGCACGATTAGGGACTTCTCTGTAAGAGTACAGAGCTGGGGCCCACGACCTGAAGGTGGAGAAAAGTGCCCCAAATGACACCACACACGAACAGGGGACTGCGCTGGGGAGTGCCATCCCGGAACTTGGGCTCCTTTGTAGCCAGGGTGTATCTATATGACGGCAGTCTGGGCTGATGCCACACTGAGCAAATCAAAGGCAAAGCACTGCAAGCCATCGGCTTCCTCTTTCCCATTTGCCTCCTGCCCTTCAGAAATCACCATGGGGAAGAATTCTCCGTCTTTGCAATGGTTTCATTTTCAGCTATCCCCATCATGAGTGATTTCAAGACAGTGTCTGGAATGCAATGCCTCCTGGAGCATGCACCTTGACACGAATTGCTAAGTTTCAAAGGAATTTGCTTTCTGTAGATAATGTCTAAGAGAGAGGGACCTGGGATTTCATCAAACTGGCTATCAATAAAGCTAACAGCAAGGAAGGCTCCAGTCACACCACTCAAATGCAGGGTTAGGTAAATGTGTGCAGTGCTAAGTAATTAATGGTATAACACTTTCTGTCATGTTTTGTATACAAAAAGCCCAGTAGGCTTTGCTGACAACACAGGTTAGAGAGATTCAGGAGGGAAAAAGGAAGAGAGGGGATCAAATGTCACTTTGCATTCTCATTCCCCGCTCACTGGGTGCTGTTGTGCAACGCTCAGGTTCCAAAACTCGCAAAGAGAGAGGGAAATGATTCCTGCATTTACCTTTGCTGTACACAATGCAGTTGTTTTTGTTGTCTTCTACTCCTTGCCAAGTCACATCCAGTAGCCACTTGGGACCAGCAGTCAGCACCATTGGGACCTGAGCCTTTGTCTTCTGTAGAAAGAATGATAACAAACAGATGCCATTTGCTTTCGTTGATTAAAAACTTGAATAATAACTGTACTAATCATTTTATTTTTACAAACAACTAAATCTCCCAAACCATAATCCACGTCCGTATTCCCCTGTCTCATAATATCTTTTTAAGATGACAGAAGCTGTAAGGCTTTACTGCTTTCACTAATCTGAATGGTAGAATTATTATCAAGGATTTTTTTTTTTCCCTAAATGATACTGGATCAGATCTCCAAGATTAGACAGATCTCTTGCGGCTCTGAATTATAAAGAGAATGCAGATGACTTTCATTGCAAAGAGCAGAGTGTTTAGAAGTGAACTTTAGACACATTGTACTTTACTATCAACAGGATCTCACTATTTCCTGAAACAGACAGGAAAGAATTTAAAGAATCAGGATCCATTTCAAAGCTCTACCCTGAGCAACATTTTTATTAGAGTCGGAATTTATTTCAAATGAATAATGAAATCTACCTAACCCCCTTTGCTAAGTGTGGATATGTAGTCTGACTGTAACTGAAATAATAATAATGCTAATGATTCACCATACATTGTCTCCAGAAAGAGTATAAAAGAGGAATCGTGAATAAATTCAGATGCAGAGCAACTAAAGCATGACATACCTCGCTCTGGGAAGCACAGAGGCAGGGAGACACTCGCCCTAGTTCGAACAAAATGTTTCCGGTTGTACATTTTCAACATAAGGCTCAAAAGGTTTATCAATTTAGGCTGTTTGGAACGCGAATTATTTGCCTTTAATTACATTAAACATGGCAGGAAATAAACTGAGGAGGAAACAAGTGAGCCTTAGCAAGACTGTTGTTTCCCGATGAGTCACAGTGAACTAGCAGTCAGACTTTTATCATCCACCAGACCATGTCTGTATATCGAATATCACAAAACCCAGAGTACAATGCAAGGGTCTCAAGGTAATGTTTGAACTGAACCTTCACCTAGATATGATCCTGCCACAGAGATCGTGGCTCATTCTGGGACTTTGCTGCACATTTCCCAAACTGGCATTAATAAGTATTCACTTGTGGAGTTCCGTGTAATCTGGTCATTTCAAATCCCTCAGGAATCTGGAAAACCCATCTCCCCCACTAAATAACAACAATGATTGCACCTGAGACACAGATCTGTTGTTAGCTGCAAACCCATATTGACGACTAGGCGTAAGATGAATGTTAACCCGTTCTTTAAAGTATCAATTATATTATAAGAGGTAAAACTACTGTAAAATACACTGTTTAATGAAAAAAAACCAACCATCATGGATAAATTTTTTTTAAAAGTCTGAAAAAAATACTTCAAATATTAAGAGACGGTAAGCCAGATCAATTGCAAGAAATGCTAGCATACTGGTTTTTCGTGTTCGTTCTTTGATTCAATTTTAAATTGTTCGCTTTTCAACCACACATCTTTTTTTTTTTTTTTTTTTTTTTTTTTTTGGGACAGAGAGAGACAGAGCATGAACGGGGGAGGGGCAGAGAGAGAGGGAGACACAGAATCGGAAACAGGCTCCAGGCTCCGAGCCATCAGCCCAGAGCCTGACGCGGGGCTCGAACTCACGGACCGCGAGATCGTGACCTGGCTGAAGTCGGACGCTTAACCGACTGCGCCACCCAGGCACCCCTCAACCACACATCTTAATTGTTCACTTTTCAACTATACATCTTAATATTTGGTAAGTACAACCATTAAAAACGTTTATCTGGTGCTCTACACATTCCGAGAAACTTCTCTAGTAACAAACTATAGAAATTATCCCTGAAAATATAGTCTGTAGGAAAGAAGAATACAGGAAAGAAGAATACAGTCTAAAGGCCTGTAGAAAAGAAGTAATTTTATACTATTTTTTTTTTTAACAATACAGGCAAAGATGTTAGCAAGTTATCTTTACGGTTATCAGTCTGAGTGACCATTTTTATTTACTTCCATTTGAAAACACAATTGAGGGCAAGTAAGCTTCTTCAATCTGAAGTGATAATGACCCATATCCAATTAATATTAGGTCTTAATTATGCATATGTCAGCTCCCTTTACTACCAGAGAAACAGGTAAACCCACAGATCAGGCTCAGCAGGTCTCCAGGCAAAAAGCAGAACGAGTCACAAGAGAGAGTCCACCATTTCGGTAGACCGTTATTATGTAGGAGATTTCGCGATCTTATTTGTAACACATGTTCTTTTCTGGTTTTAAATAACAGATTTCAACAACAGGCACCTCCCCCATTTCTACTGTATTCTTATTTTATGGGAAAGACATACTTTTTATTTAATCTTTACACTCTACAGTTCTTAAAGCCACATGGATTTCTACACAGTAAATCAGCTTTCACAATTTTCCACAGATAATATGAAAAGTAGATATTGATCATTTAAATTCTTTAGGAAATATTTTAGTGTAAAGTAAATCAGTTGATTTGCTGATACTGTAATCTTCCATTCATCTTATGAATATACAAACCACCTCTATCCTGGTCCTGTGTTTTTTGGTGCTAGCAATATTAAGGCATCTTTCTTTTTGGTGAAAGATACAGATACCTAAGAAAAAAAGTTGAATATAATGCAAACAGTCGCATGATAAGAGCGAAAAGTCATGTGTAAATTGTTTTGGGGTTAATGCAGGGCAAGAAAGAAAGTTCTGTCTTGTGGATTCTGGGAAGATATCATAGCGGAGGTGACATTTAGACAGGCTCTTAAAGGATAAATGGGGAAAATCTGCAGTTTGTGGTATGCCATGGACAAAGTCTGAGCAGTATATGAGTCGTGAGTACAGGCAATGGTGAGCGGTTCTGGGATACTTTGCTTTTGAGTTCTTACAAAGTCTTTACAGCCATTCTTGATTTGTAGAAAGTGCTAGATAAGTATTAGCTATCATCATCGTCACCATCATCATCAATATTTTCATTACTGACAGGTGGGAGAGGAATAACAGCAATGTGTCTGGAAGGGCAGGTTAGAAGCTATTTTGAAAGATGTTTTTTTATATCAGGCAAAACCTTTTATGCTTAAATTTCTAAGCAAAGGAAGCCAGTAAAGATTGTTTAACCAGGAAGAATAAGGGTACTATTACTTACGCTACTTGTGCAGGTTTCTTGTTAGACACCTACTTTATTTAGTCTTCATATCCATTCTCAGATAAAAAAGAAAAACTTGCAACTCAAAGACTAATGACTTCTTTTAGGTCAAATGGCTGGTAAAAGGAAAACATCGTATCTATTTCTAGCTGTTTCCAGCTAGACTCCTGGGGTGACCAACCATTTGGGTTTTTCTGAGACTGAAGGGTTCCCCAGGATGCTGGATTTTCAGCCTTTAAACGAGAAATTCCTTGGCAAACTGGGATGATTTATCCCCCCACCCCCACTACTACTGTTACAACAATATTAGTCATTTACATCTATTGAACACTAAATGTTGGACACTGTACTTCCGTTCAATTATCTTTTTTGATTTTTAAACTCGAGGGCTTAGGTATTAACTTTTTCCATTTAGTATATAAGCAAATTAAGACTCAAAGGAATTAATTTCATGGTGCAAATAAAACTAGTTAATTAATATCTTTCCTTAATAGTACATTAGGCATCATACCTTTTAAAACTTTGGAAACCTGGGCATAGATAGAATCGGACTTATTAAGAAACTGAATTGAAGGAAAAACAATTTCTTTTACTCTAAATCAATAAAGCAAAAGCAAAAATGTAGCTAAAACTTGCTGAAAGCTCTACCAAAGCTGTGAAGTAAATAATAAGTAGATAAAAAATCTCAAGGGACCAGTTATTACAGTTTTGAGGAGGTAAGTCAATTTCTTTCTGAAGAAGTCAACTTTCGTAGAGATTGACTGACTTCAAAGAAGATTACCAAGTGTGAGAAGGAAGGAGTTAGCCAGGATTATATGAAATCTACACTCCAGCAAAATCCATGAATAGAAAATAACAATAATATCCACATTGATCATTAGGTTCACTTTCCCAGGTCTCTATCATAAGGACTCATACAAGTCTAGAATGTTAAGAAATGGAAGCAACTTCAAAGTTCAGTGAGTTTCACTCCCTAATTTCACAAATGAAGAACGTAAGACCAAGATGTTTATTAGTATCCTACAGAGCATACAGTCGGCACAATATGTTGGGAAAGAGAGTGGATATAAACGTAGTCCCATGCCCTAATTCTCCGGAACCTGTCAATATGTTACCTTACTTGGGCAAAGGGTTTTAAAGAAGTGATTAAGGTGTAGGACTGTGAAATGGTGGAAATATCCTAGATTATCTGGACAGGCCCAGTCTGAACACCTGAGTTCCTGAAGACAGGAGAGGCAACACAGTAGATCAAAGGAACTCCATATGAAAAGGATTCCACCTGCCTTTGCTGCCTTTGCGGATGGCATACTGAGTTTATAAACTAAGGAGCACAGTGGTGTCCAGAAACTGGAATGACTCTGTTTCAGGAAGCAGGAAACAGGGACCTCAGTTTTGCAACCGCAAGGAACTGAATTCCGCCACCAGCTTGAATAGTGGGAAAGGTATTCTCCACTAGAACCTCAGGAATGGAATGCATTCCACCTTGATTTCAGTCTAATGGGATCCATGCTGGACCTCTCACCTACAGAACTGATAATAAATTTGTGTTGTTTTAAGCCACTAAATTTGTGGTAATTTGTTTCAGTAGCAATAGAAAACTAACACAAAAGGGATTCATATTTACTGACTTACAGTTTAAAAAAACACTTTAAGCTCCTTATCAAATGTACTCAAAAGGTGTAAAACAGCTTCTTAGAATAACATTAAACCTACGTTGTCATTCCACAATTATTAGATATACTAAATGTTCTTGTCTTAAAGTACAAGAAAATACATAGTGGTGACTGTAATAATTTCCACTTCTACAATTAAGTATTTAAAACATTTCATGATTTACTGTTGACCTTATAGTCGAGGCAGAACAGAAAGGATGTTACTTTTCTTGGAGTCGGATGACCTAGGTTTGAATCCTACTATGTGCTATGGGCAGGCTCCACGACTGGGAAATCACTTAAACCTGAATGTCGTGAATTGCAGATTACACATGTGTAAAATGGGGACAATGGTTTCTATCTCAAAGTCAGTTGTCTAAATCAACCAGCACAGTGTTTAGTACACTGTAGATGCATGTAACACTTCTGCTAAATAGCTACATGAAGAAATAAACTAAAAATGTACAAAAAGCATTTACTGAATCTTTGTTTTTCTCAGGTGCTGGTAATGCCTACAGTTATTAGCATAAAAATCAAGAGAGAAACTCTTTAAACACAGCGGTAGTCATTAGTGCTATTGATAAATTGTTTCCAACTCTCCACTTTCCAGATCTCTTTTAAAGTCAGGCATGGCCATGTGACTTCATGTGACCAATAAAACTGAACAAGAGATGACTCATGTCACTTCCACACAGAAGCTATAAGAGCCAATGGACTCATCGCCATGCCTTGCTTTGCGGCAGTGATCGTGGGAGCTCGCAAGGAGGAAGCCTTGGCAATCACAACGGCCATGTAGTGTGATAAGGAAAGGAACTTTTTTTTTTTTTATGTAAAAAGCCATTGTGATATTAGAGTTGCTTGCAACCTCAGCAAAACCTAGCTTATCCTCACTTATGCAAAGCTTTTTTTCATTTTTTTCCCCCGTATTCAATAACCCATGGGTTTTTACAGGTTAAAGTTGGCGTTTTATATCTAGGCAGTCTCTTTCAGTAATAAATCAATTCAAGGTACATAACAGGAGCCCCGAGTTTCATTTAAACTGGCACGTTCTAAAAAGAAAAGGAAATAGTGTGCACTTTTGAGGCTCCACATTGCAAGTTAGAAAAATGTGCACTCCTGGACACTGTTTGAACCCAGAGTTTCATGCTTCGACAGCCTACAACGAGACAAACTTGACAAGGACAAAATGGGTCAAAAGTGTCATTTCTTAGGAATAATTAGAATCATCTAATGTGGATAAAAGAGGTCAAACTAGCATCCACTTCTCACTAACCTTTGGAGTTACTGGACCGACAAAGGAGGTAGCCTTCAATAAATGTTTATACTCAAGCCAAAAGGTTAATGGAGATAAAAGTAGACAGCCCAAAGGTAAAGAACAGAGGATAATTCTAACCCAAGAAACTGGTGACATAATGCTGTCTTAGGGACTCCAAATTTTGCTGGAAATATTTGTTGAAGATTTCCAAAATGAGGCTTAGGAAGAGCTAGAAGTCTTAGGAAAATCTGACCTATGAGAAGAGCCTGACTTTACAGCCTTTTAAAAGAGCTACAAGTGTCACCTGATGGAAAAATTGGCCTCCATTGACTTCAGTTTGGGAAATATAACAAAATCTCATTAGGGAATCTCAAGCCAATGCCATGAGATGGAGTTCGATGTGGATAAAAATGCTCTCGGCGTGTTGATTCCTTAACTGGGCAATAGGTGAAAAGGGCTGAAGCTTAGTTGACAAAATTAATAGCTGTTTCTATTCTCTCCAGCTATAAAAACATATTTGAGAGTAGGCATAGAAAATTTTCCAAATCACTGTAGACATTAGATTTAGAACCAGAAAAAAAGCCAATCTCCCCCAACTGAATTATTGCCTACATCTAAATGAAAAAGAAAAATGGTACTGTATGTGATTTGACCTTGTACTTACTACACAGTAAAAGTTTCAGTTAATATATCCAAGCGGTTCTGCACACTGGAATTACATTTAAACACAATCTGAAAGTCACGAAAACATTGTATCACTCTCCCTTTAACTGTATGATGTCTCTAGTGACAGTGAGCTTGAATTTAAAAATTCCCTTCACAAACAGTCTATCCTATGGGAGCATAAAAACTTAAAATCTTGGAGTACCCAGAGTGGGGAGAAATGTCAAGTAATAACGCAAGGCCCTACACAATTATGTTTTCAGTAGTTCTGTGCGTGACATACAGTCTCAACATCACTGATTTGACTGGAACTATAAAACTTGTAGTATGGGGGTGCCTGGATGGCTCCATTGGTGGAGCATGTAACTCTTGATCACAGGATTGTGAGTTTGAGCCCCACGTTGGGTGGAGATTTACTTAAAAAATTAAAATATTTAAAAACTAGACTTTTAGAATGAAGACTTCCAGGGGCGCCTGGGTGGCTCAGTCGGTTGAGCATCCGACTTCGGCTCGGGTCATGATCTCGCGGTTTGTGAGTTGGAGCCCCGCGTTGGGCTCTGTGCTGACAGCTCGGAGCCTGGGGCCTGCTTCGGATTCTGTGTCCCCTGTCTCTCCGCCCCACCCCTGCTTGTGCTCTGTCTCTAGAGAGACATTGTTTCAAAACGAGAGACATTCTTTCAAAAATGAATAAACATAAAAAAAAATTTAGAATGAAGATTTCCACCTACCAAACCTGTGGCTTTTAGTAAAATCCTTTAAAAAGTTATACAGGGTTTGAGCTTGATCCTGCTGAGGCCAATACTTTTTTTTTTTTTTCTTTAAAAAACAGAGTATCACTTTAGACTACATAAACGGAATAACTCTATTCCATGTGGTCTTGTAGGGTCAACATTATCTGTGCGATGATATAAAAACAGGTTCTCAGCAATAACACCTAAATATTCTCCATGATTAACTAATGCCAGACATCATTCAGACATGACTAGGCTTTTCATGTGTTTCCATGCAAATCACGTGCTTCCGTTTAAAAAATAATAAAATGGCCACTGAACTACACTGGGATATCCCTTGAGTAAGAATTGCCACCTTCCTTTTGTTTATTGTGTCTAAAAATGAGAGAGAGAGAGAGAGAGAAAGAGAGACACAAACAGATTTAAGGAAGTAACCAGGGCCACCTGGCTGGTTCAGAAAAGCATGCAACTCTTGATCTTGGGGTCATAAGCTCGAGCCCCACATTGGATACAGGGATTAGTTAAGTGAATAAATACATAAATAAAAACTTGAAACAAATGAAGAAGTAACTTTAGGAGCTTTCAAACTCATACCAAGTATTTTAGCTACAGTAATTGTTTAGGAAACAACAAAACTCAACTTAGTAAAAGATAATCAAATTTCCCTTGCTTGAAAAAGACGGATGTGCTAGACACATTTTCAAACTCAAGTTCAAATAAATTAAGAATAGTCTTAAATTAGGAAATACATAAAATTCTAAACTGGAAAGGCATCCATGATGTGCCCTACCAAGGACCACTACACTATACCATTAGGCACAGAATAGATTTATGAATGGAAATATTAGGAAGGTGTCATTAGAAGAGCATTTCTCTTGAGCACAGTTCCACAAAATATCCTTTAAGGACAGCATGAGAGTGAAATTCCAGAGAAGTCTGCTAACAAACGCGTCTTTAAGATCACTGTGGTATGTGGGATCTCAAACACGATAAGAGACTTTTCAAAAACAAAATGAGTGTGAAATAAAATGATAGAATTCTTGGCTACTATATCCATCCATACTCCTTATGTCAAAGACAGTTTTATCTCTAAGAACCAAAAATTTAAATAATCATTATCTCTGAGGTATATTTGCTTTTAGTTCTCAAAATTGTGGAAACCCATTATGACAACATGAGTCACTGCTTAAAGATAGAAATTTCAGTATGAGAAATAAAGATCTTTTAAGAAAGTGAACACAGTTCCATATATCCAGGTCATTAAAATAATCTCTTTACTTCCAGAAAAAAAGATTATTTCATGATAGTTAGAAAAATAATTGAAAATTACTGTTTAAGAATACACACATGAAAGATACAGATTTTTCATTTTTCAAATGGGAAGAATCTCTAAATGAATAACAAACAACTAAATTATCCAGATATTTATTATACTTTCATTTTCAAAAAAAAAGAATAGATTCATTTCTCTTTCCCTTTTGCCAATTCACTCCCACAGTCTCATCTGTTCTCCACATATATTTGGCTCCGAAGAGGAACTACTCCCTCCAAGCTGGCAACCATTAACTTCAACCTTTTATTTTATACAGTTCTGAAAGTCACAGAGTGTTTAAGGAGTGTTGTTTTGCTCCTGGCAGAATTTCTGGGCTTGCACCTAGTGCAATGTGCAAAAGAGTGTCAGCACCGAAGCCTTGGGAAGGAAAAAGTAAACTGCTCTCGAGTATCCCCCCTGACGTAAACCTGTGGGGGGGGAGCAGGGACCGGAAAGCCGTGATCCCAGCTGTGTGACCTGGGATCAATCATTTAACCTCTCATATGTCGCATCTTTCTGCTTTGTAAGATGATCTCATATGTCCTTCCAGCTTGACAGTAACATCGTAAGACTTTCTACTATAGAATTTTTGTCAAGTCTAAACTCAAATCTTGAGTGTGAAGATATTTATGAAAATTTAATACACTGGGCTTATACTGACTTAAGGAAACACTACTATTTTTTAATTGCTGATGCAGTAAATAAAGCCGCCTACTGTACTTTACCTTGGAATATTAATACCAAGGAAAACGGTGAGGTCAGTGGTGTGGTCAAAATAAAATGTTAGTATGAAGAATTATATGGAGTGTGCTGCAGATGCGCGCGCACACACACACACACACACACACACACACACACACACACACACACATTCAACTATCGATGACCTATTTACACATAAAAAAATAGTGGTCAATTCTATTCAGCAGTCTCTTTTTGCGATTTACCCCAAAGGCATTCTGTGGAAGAAAGAAAAAGCTATATCCTGCACAAAGTCATCCTCAGATACTGAGATATGTCTGTCCCTCATGAATTAATCCACTGCACTATGTAATGAATCTTTCGGACACCTTTTAGACTGTCTCCTTATTACCATTTTAGCCAATCTTAATATCAGCTTTTCCCCTCCACAGAAAAAGGGCAATCCTGGTATTAACAATAGAGTAAATTTTAAAACCAAATGCAGAGGGTTTTTTCCTTATATATACATGCTTTGTTTTCATGATTTGTACCTGTATTTTCCTCTATAACCATAAAGTAGTAAGAACTCACCTATATCTTGAACTTAAAATATACCTGCGATTTGAAACTGATGTTAAGAGTCTAACATCAACTGGAAGAATAGGAATGAGAAAGGTGTCTCCAAAGAGAAAAAAGCCAAATGATGGCATTGTTAAACCATATAGTACATGCTGGGATGTATATAGCACCTTTGGGGAAAGCAGATTTTTATGAGACAAATTATTTAAAGTTGGGTGCAAAAGCTTAAGAGCTTGGCAGTATGGTTGGCGGAAGTGTGAAGGTGCTATAGAGGAGTGGAACAAAGCTTATCTAATCTGTGAGACATTTTAATAACAAGAATATTGCAAACACTTAAATTAAGTATGTAAAGTAAGACTCTGACCATGAGAGTAGTTTTCAATATTTTTCTCCAAATCAACAGATGCAGAAGGACTATACTAATTCTGTACTTCCAGAGAATAAAAGCCAATCCAGGGGATCTTTGTGCAACGTACCTGTGGATCTGGGGCAACGAAAGGAACATGCTATGAAAGCAGAACCAAATGAGATAAGCCTTTATAAATACTGCCCCTGGACAAATTTCTCAAACCATATTCTTTACAAAGGCGTAGACATATGAATAAAAGCATCAACATGTGTGTTAGAAAGAATACTTAATGTTAACATGACAAACTAACACATCTGTAAAAACTTAATGGTTGAATGCAAATACCAGGGGTTAAATTCTGCATTTAGTTGCGAGTACACGATATTAAAGGTTGGGCCAAGTTGGCTTACATTGTCCAGATGTGGGTTTTGCCACATAAAAGATGTAATGTTACAAATAAAATTATTCTAATTAGTAGTGAACAATAACCATCATTTTTGTTTGTTTGTTTCAGGTTTTATTTAAATTCTAGTTAGTTAACATATAGTGTAATATTGGTTTCAGGAGTAGACTTCAGTGATTCATCACTCACACACAACACCCAGTACTCAATACAAGTGCCCTCCTTAACACCCATCACCCATTTAGCCTATCCCTCATCTACCTCTCCTTCAGCAAGCGTCAGTTTCTCCTCTACAGTTAGGAGTCTCTGATGGTTTGCCTCCCTCTCTCCCTTTTTTTCTGCCTTCTCCTGCGTCCATCTGTTTTGTTTCTTAAATTCCACATGAGTGAAATCATATGGTATTTGTCTTTCTCTGACCGACTTATTTCACTTAGCATAATACACTCCAGTGTATCCACTTTGTTGCGAATGGCAAGAAGTCATTCTTTTTGATGGCTGAGTAATATTCCACACACATATACATATATGTATACATATACATATACGTATACATATATGTATATATATACATATACGTATACATATACATATACGTATATATATACATATACGTATACATATACATATACATATACATATGTGAGTGTGATGTGTATCATAACCCACATCTTCTTTATCCTTTCATAAGGTGATGGACATTTGGGCTCTTTCCACAGTTTGGCTATTTTTCAATTTCTTTATGCCATTTCTATTTGAAAAGACTTATTTAGGTTATTCTGCTCTTAAAATAATCACTTTATACTTTACTAGAAATTGGGTATATTCATTATTCATTCAATAAATATTTATTAAATATCTACTATAGATAAAAACTCTCAGGAACAGAATGATGAAAGCTACACTTCCTCTAGATGCTCACAGTATATTGATAATAAAAATACCTAAGTGACATACAGATAGGTTATTTAAATCAATATTTATAATCTATCTCATGATATTTCAAGTATATGACTAATACATTTGGAAATATCAATGTATATTTGATGGTCCATGACCAAATGACAGTGTAGTAATAGATGAGAAGTGTCTAATCCACTCATTTTAAAGAATCTTCATGAGAATTTAAGATTACACCTTATTTTACTTTTTATTTTAGAGGGAGAGAGCATGAGTGTGGGGGCGGGGGAGCGGCAGAAGGAGAGAGAGAATCTTAAGTAGGCTCCATGCTCAGTGTGGTGCCTAACACAGGGTTTGATCCTGAGACCCTGGGATCATGACCTGAGCCAAAATCAAGAGTCAGATGCTCAACTGAGCCACCCAGGAGCTTCCCGGATTACACTTTAATTTTAAATTTTTTTTTAATGTTTATTTATTTTTGAGACAGGGAGAGACAGCATGAACGGGGGAGGGTCAGAGAGTAGAGGGAGACACAGAATCCCAAGCAGGCTCCAGGCTCTGAGCTGTCAGCCCAGAGCCCGACGCGGGGCTCGAACTCACGGACCGCGAGATCATGACCTGAGCCGAAGTCGGACGCTCGACTGACTGAGCCACCCAGGTGCCCCTACACTTTAATTTTAAAGTTAAAAATACTGAGGCTTTCTCCAGTACATGCTGAAAATCTATAAAATATAGCTTATATTTTAATAATTCTATCTAAAACCCAATTATAAAATCTTTTATTACATTTATCGCTTGATTTAAGCCATGCACTTCTACTTCTACCAACAGTTTACTATATACTCATTTAATTATTATTACTATGAAATAAAGTATATCAAAAATACATTTAAAATATTTCAAAAACTGAAATATTTTGCAAAATGTAGTCAAGATAAATTATGTATATACTATTTTAAGCATATACTAATTACCACACTTACTATGCTTTATTAATAGTCAAATTTTAAAAGTTGCCCTTGGGTCCCAAGCTGAGTTTGCACCACATCTCCATCCAGTAGCTGTATGAGCTAGGGCAAGTTACTTAACTACTGTTTCTTCATCTCTAAAATAAGTATAAGACAAGCAAGTATTTATGTCATAGGATTATTCTGAGGATTCAGTGAGTTAATGTATATAATGAGCTTAAAGCGATACCAGGTATGTTATTGTATGTGAGTGTGTGGCTTATGTTTCCAACACTCCTAAAGAAATTTGTTTCCAGGGTGCCTGGCTGCCTTAGTCGGTAGAGCGTGCAACTCCTGATCTTGGGGTTGTAAGTTCAAGCCCCATGTTGGGTGTAGAGATTACTTAAAAATAAAACCTTTATAAAATTACTACTAATAAAAAAATGTTTCCATGAAAATGCAAAATTCTCAGTAAAACAAGAATTTTGGCTGGGTGGAAAAGTGATGCATTTCTCTAATATATGATTTATATCATTTCATTAAGCATTAACTATGCCAAAATTCTAGATGCTGAATTACTTTTTAATTTTTTTTTTACATTTATTCATTTTTGAGAGACAGAGGGAGACAGTGCACAAGCGGGGGAGGGGCAGAGAGAGAAGGAGACACAGAATCCGAAGCAGGCTCCAGGCTCTGAGCTGTCAGCACAGAGCCTGACGTGGGGCTCGAACCCACGAACCGTGAGTTCATGACCTGAGCCGAAGTCAGACGCTCAACCGACTGAGCCACCCAGGCACCCTTAGATGCTGAATTACTTTTTGAATTAATTTTCACAATTCCATTGTTATGTCCATTTTATATAGGTAAAAACCGAGACTCTAAAATATACAACAACTTGTTCAAATTCACATTGCTGGAAACTGCCTTAACCATGAACTGTTTTCTATTTTTTCTCTTAGTAAATCTATAAGAAACTAAATTCTTTCCACGGTGTCAAAACAATAAGAATCTTCTTAGGAATTGTGTTAACTAGCAATTCTTCATGTCCATAAAAACTAGCTTAAATGATCTTCCATGAGTCAGTGGTTAGCAGTTTCTGTTTTACATTATGCATGATTCCTAGCTGCACTTTGTATAAGCTAATTGCATGGTGCTTCGTTAATAACTTTTGGGGTTTTTTGAGCTGTGAAATTTATAGGTTTATAGTGAATTATTTCTCACATTTGCACAGTTTTGGGTCTTGAAAGTCTAGTTGAGATACTAAATACCAATATCAGGCATCAAGTGGGTGTATGAGTGGAACAGAACCGAACATAGTCTAGTTAGTGATATTAAAAATATTGAAAAATAGGCAATACTTTTAATATTTTTATTTTTATGACTGCAGGTATTTTTATAGCTATAGAAATGTTTACAGGTAAACAAAC
This sequence comes from Lynx canadensis, assembly GCF_007474595.2. Classification (NCBI taxonomy): domain Eukaryota; kingdom Metazoa; phylum Chordata; class Mammalia; order Carnivora; family Felidae; genus Lynx; species Lynx canadensis. The sequence goes on from NC_044320.2 coordinate 32,340,174, forward strand.
AATGACTAAAAAGTAGCCTATAAAGGTTATTTTCAATCATAAGCAGAATTCATGATGAGATCCAAGGTGTCTTTAGGCTAAAATTCACTCAACTCAGTACTGATTATACAAGAACAAATGAATAATGAATTCTCTTGGTGCCCACTGGTCAACAGACAGAGTAGAGCCTCATCATAGTACTTCACAGTGAGGTACTGACATATACTCTGGGCAGCCAGGCAGTCCAGCCAGGCCTTTGTGTCTGATTGGTCAATTCCACTCTTCAGAACCTCTGCGTGTATCTACTTAAGGAACCTAACTGCATTGTGTAGTCTTGGTGCCCTGATGGGGGTGGGGGAAAGTTTCTACTAAAAGAAATATCTCAGTCTGAGTGCAGTTAGCGTGTCCCCAGCTTAAACTGGATTGCTCACAGGTAGACTGAAAAAACAAAACAAAACAAAACACAGAGCAGTTTCACCTGCCAATGGAAGTTCAAGGTCAAATTGGGAAATCAAAAAGGAGCCTTCAGTAAAAACCATTGGGGAGAAATAGGGCAGAGGTGGAAACAAGGTAGTTCTTTTGATTCAATAGGTCTGAAACCAAAGAGTTCAGTTGTGATTCAAATATTATTTATGACATACAGTATTTTTCTTCAGTGTGAGAAGCACAATGAGGAAAAGAAGCAGGAACCTCAGTTCACATACTACAGACTTAACAGACAGGCAATTAACACAGTGGCTAAAAGCATGAGTTCTAGAGTCAGAGTGCTCAAGTTGAAATCCAACCTTTGCTACTCATCTGTGGTGAGACCTTAGTAAAGTCTACTTCTCTGTGCATCAGTTTCCCCATCTGTTAAATGAGAATAATAATACCTCCTGGGGCTGATGTGATGTGAGATAAATTAATACTTATAAATCGCTGACACTGATACCTGACAAATAGTAAGTGTGGATTTATAATTATTATGTACATTGATTTGGGGAAATGGAGAAAAATTTAAGAAATAGTTAAATGTCTATGAGAAGTCTTATGCCTATTTAATTTATTCTATCCGGACATCAACAGAATGATCAACATAGCATGCTATAAATATGTAAGAGATTTTACTATTTTGACTAATCTTACTGCTTTTAAACTACTCAATAAATTGGCTAGTGGGGAGACAACTGAACTACTAGTAGCACAAATAAAAGATTTTAATGGCAACTTAAGGTTAATTGAATAAAATCTCACCTTCTATGATAAAAAGCCCTACATACTGGTTATAAAATAATATATTCTGTTGAAATTACTCCAAATTTTCTACCTATTGTTTTTACTAGTACCTACAAGGTCTAAAAATGTGCTTCTAGGGCATCTGGGAAATAACTTGAAAAGAATCTAGACACTGAGTTCCTAATTACGCCACTCCCCTATCTTGATTCTAAATTGGGAATCCCTGAGCTAGTTCAAAATTTTTAAATAATGCAAATTTTTCTCATACCATGTGCTGGAACAAAGACTTAATGTAACTACCATAATTTAAAGTTGTTATTTCAAATTTTAAATATGTTGTCTCATTTGTCAAAGACAACCAAACCATACCCAAAGCAAAATCCTTCATAATTACAAAGTCTATGACCTTTTCTTTTGTAATTTCTATTTCATGCTAGTATGTTAGCTAGCTATATTTTCAAAAATGATCTATGAATTCATTAAATTTAGGCTTAAGCTTTACCTCTAAGTGGTTGGATTACCTTGGTCAAAATATATTACTACCCTGAGCCAGTTTCTTCATTAATAAAAGAAAAGACCAGGACTTCAGGATTCAGGGCACCTTCTGGTTCTAGAACTTCATGTACACTAAGTGGAAGAAACTTGTGAACAGACTTGTCTAGTGTCACTCAGCCTTTTAAAATCTATGCTCTCCTTTCTTTATGTCAAAAACAAATTCATGGTGTCCTCTGATATTCAGAAAATTAAATAATCACAGTGGCTATAAATATATTAATGAAATGACACAATGGTGCCCTGCCTCTAGAAGCAGACACAAGCCCTTCAACCAATACACATACATCCAGGCATACTCTTTAATGGGGCTCCTCTCTTTACATTTGAGAATCACAAAACAATGTCACTAATTCACAGTAAGGTACATTTTCCCTAATTCAACTCTCTAATAAAGGAAAGGTTAAACTACAAACTCAGAGTTTGTTCTGCCTTCTGACTTATGCAGAGCAAAATAACTTATTTATGGCTCTGTCTTCCATATCTTTTGAAACTGTGCACCCCCCAGGTAAGGCACGAGCTTGATCATATATTTCCATGTTGTGCTACTAGACTAACCCAAATTTCAGTTTCAAATGACCAAGACTCTAGTGGTTTTTTTTTTAATGTTACTATCCTTTACAGTGTTGTAGAAAGCATCCTTCCTACCATATGCATAAAATGAATACGTTGCAATCATTGTTGATAAGGGCACATCATGCAAGATACACAGACAAACTTCCTCTTTGGCCAAAATCACACTACTCTAGAACATACGGAAGAAAGGTTAGCAGTTTTGCACTAGACCAGTTTAAGTTTCACTAAAGTAAACTCAGTGAAAATCCAGTTGATAGTAAAGTCTCAAGCATGAGAAATGGCCCTATGTCTGTTTTTATTACATAAAATTCTAAATGTGGATTAAAAATAAAATGGATAATTTTAGAAATCCCTCTCATTTAAGTGTTGTGGATAGACTACACATCTGCGAGAAAACCAAATTATCTTGTAGTTTTCCTGTCTTGAAAGCAGAGATTTGGAGAGAAAAAGAAAGGGCAGGGAGTGAAACTAATGATAAAACGAAGGGTCCAGCCGTGGGACTGGAGCACATAGAGTCCGCGTTCCAATAAGACTCAACAAACAGCTCTGATCAGAATCTAAGTGATGGGAAACAGCCTGTAGCTTCGAGATTAGCTGCTTCACACTATTTCTGAGTTAAGCCAGCACAAGTAACATCATGAATGCATAATTATAATTATGCATTAGAGTATGCATAATGATCTTAAAATCGGTAAACAAAGAAAAGGCATCAGAATTGCTCAGCTATTTTGGGTATACTATTACAGAAGACAAAATATGACTAAGATTTTAAGGAGGGGTGGCTCTTAGTGAAAGTTTTTCACATGAAATTTACAAACGTGAGAAAATAACGAATGAACCAGCATTGCTTTAAAAACCCCTTTTAGGAAATTCCACATGAACAAGTTAAAATCAAAGAAATGCAAGAGTATTTCAAAACACATGAAGCAAGCCCTTAGGAATGCTCATATTTAAAGAATGCAGGCTAAGAAACAGAAATAATAATAAGGTAACATCTTGGACTTCTGATATCGTTTAATAAAATAATGCATGTTCCTGGAATTGTTCGGAAAAATATAATGATCTGTGATTGGCTGATAAAAAACAAGTAAAATAACTAAAAGTTGTGTTGGAGATAATTTATGACATGTGGGGAATTTGGGGTATTGGGGGGGCAAACTATTAGATTCCAAAAGTCTAACCATAAGAGGGTCTAACCTGAACATGTCCAGTTGTAATGCAAAATCATTTGCTTTCAGTTTTCCAAAATGAAGACGTAATTCCAGTTGAGGGGTACTGTCTCCTCAACCTTGAAAGGCAGTTACATCATATACTAGCCTTCTATTTTTTGGGCAAGATGATTTGATATTCTGGAACCCTAATCTTTTCTCACGGTACTATTTTTACTGCTCTCCTCTGGAAGTTAGCCAAGTTCTCCACATTCCTCTTAACAGAGCCTTAAACTGAATACCCACATCTTAACAAGAGTGTGGGTAAGCCTAGAAATTGATGGATTCAATGGGGACCTCGTCTATACTCAGGGTCAGAAGCTCAGGATGCCTCGGGGAACATTTATTCTTCATCAATGAGACAAAACAGATGTCCACCAAAGCTACCTGGAGCTCCTTTCATCTTTTAGTTTTCTTGCCCTCCTTCCCATCAAAATTCAGAGAACCCATTCAACATTCTTTTACAAAGTCATTTTTTCACTCGTTTTTCTTGACATCATATTTATTGTTTTCTTCAAAGTACTTATATCCTTAACAAAAATTCATTAGCTTTTGACCAATGTTTTGATACTTCAATAATAATGATCGATGCTCTCTATAATCATCTTCTCCAGTGTTCTTTTGTTTCTTCATTCTTACCTTACTCTCCCTTTCCCTTTCTACTCCTTGCCTACCCACTCCCCCCTTTCTCTCTCCCTTTCCACCGAAACTGTGGAGTAGGGCAACATCATTACTGACCTCAGCCATCATTTGCCTGGCTGATGACTGAAAAACCGGTTGGAAATCTCAAATTAATTATGCCATTTAATTTGCATAATTTTGGTCTGCACATTAATCTTAAGTATATACAGTAGTCCACCCCTTATCCTTAAGGAATACATTCCAAGATCCCCAGTAGATGCCTGAAACTGAACCCTATGTGTTTTTTCCTATATATACACACACTGGAAATAAAGTTGAATTTATAAATCAGGCACATTAAGAGATCAATAACTAGCTATAAAATAGAACAATTATAAACAATATACTGTAATGAAAGTAGGCTTTCTCTCAAAATATCTTATTGTATTGTAGTCACCCTTCATCATATGGGTGACAGAAGGCCCATATGATGAGATGATATGTGGGGAATGACCCAGGCATGGTGACATAGTGTTAGGCTACTACTGACCCTGTGACATTATGTCAGAAGTTGTTTCACTGGCTTGTGACCCTCAGCTGACTGTGGGTAACAAAACCACAGAAAGCAAAACCGAAGATATGGGGAACTAGTGCATATAGTTTTGACGACTGAAATAAATTTAACGCAGTAGCAGTCAAACCAACAATCAACAAGATAGGTACTGATTACCTACCATGCATGATGGCAGCTGTGAACATAGTAAAGGTCATAAAAGAGCAGTTATTTTGAAAATGTCTGCAAGTTTTTAAATTTTGTACTGTGGTTCACGAATCTAGTGGAGGGGGGTAGGTATTAAAACTTCCCAAGGCAATCGGTGGCTTGACTGAAGAATTAAGAGAAGAGTAATAATTGTGAGAGTGGCTTGGTTTTGCAATGGTGGTGGAGGGCGATTCTGTCAGATAAGTGGTTGACAGTACAAGCTTCACCCATGAATTTAGAAGAAGGCAAAGAAAATAACCCTCTTTAAACTTTCCACTATTTCCCCAGGAATGAAAATTATCTTCTTTATTTCAGCTTTTTGGAACATCTGTCTTTTTGACTATACCCTGGTTCACATGCTAAAAAGTTACAGACACGCAGACAATTTAAATATATAGTGACCCTGTAGAGACAGAGAGCACAGGAGACAGGAAAGTTCACAGACTTTCCAATAAAGAGCCAAGTCTCGATATATTATTAGACATTTGAAAAATTCTTCCATACTCTAACCAAATATTTATAGCTTGTTTTTCTGTCAACGATCTTGTTTTATTTTTCAGCGTTGTTGGAATGACATTATTATGTTGGAAATGTTAGATGACCGTGCTGAAGACATTCTTTATTCAAACCAGGGAAAAATTAGTGTGAAATGATTAAATACAAGAAGTCCTAGTTATAAATGGACTCTAAAAGTTCATTGGTAAAAGGCACCATTTGGAACTCAAAATACATTTTTCACCTTCACCAGTGTTTCTCAACCCAGAAGCTGCAGCCCCTTTGGGGTCTTCAATATTTATGGGCATTTTTTTTTTCCAATTTGATGTCTTCATTTTGATCTGAACACAAGAAACAAGAAAACAAATATACTTTTACCTTGCAGGATGGCAAATCATGTCTTTTGTAGTGAAGATTTATGTATGAAATACCGTAAATAGAATATCTTAATTTCCTTAACTTAGAGTTTTTCAAATGACAGTCTGCAAATCTCTAGAAACCTTGAACCTATTGAATTGTTTTTTCTTCAAAAAGAATCTATATCTTCCTCGAACTGAGCAAAGAACTGGCATAGAACCAACACTGCAAATTACGGTAAAGTTTCAAGGTTAGATTACAAGAAGGTTATTTAGCTCTTAATCTAGCTACACATTAGGTATAAATTCCTGTGTCCAGGAATAAGGGTCATTTGTTAGAGGAAGGACAGAAAGGGAGGCAGGATATTTCCTTATCTTTCTCTGGCCCCAGGAAAAATTTTAGTATGATTTGTCTTCTTCTGCCTTCTTCCTTTGCTGTTCCTGCCTCCCAGCTTCCAAAAGCATTCTCCCCCCATCCTTGGAGTTTCTTCAGCCATATCAGCCCCTCAAACACAGGTCTTCATTTGAGGCATAGGTGTCCTACCTCACAAATTCCTCCACGCTCCAAAATGACTGTTTGTGTATCCACCACCATGAAATAAACAAACACACGTACTTCCATCAAGCTGGCGAACCAGCTTTTGCAAGAAAGGCACTGACCAAACCAACGGATGCTATGGTATGAATGATAACTACGGCACTGACAGACCTGTAATCAGTAAGCGATCCCCGCTTTACAAAACTTTCTTCCCCCTTCCTCCAAACCTGAGCAGAGTCTTTAAATCTTCCAACTTCTTGTTTGTTTGTTCGCTTTGTTTTGAAATCTCTCCAGTGTCTCTCTTGGCTAAATATTTGACACTTGCAGAATGGCAAAGGTGGAACTCTGGGCATTTTTAAGTTAATATAATAAGCAAAAGCAAGTCAGAAGCTGTCTGTAAATAATGTATAAATTCAGTGGCTACGGTTGCCTGACATACTGACTTTTGAGATGTTGTGAGTAGGCTCACCGGTTACCAAGTTACTACCACGGAACGGGAATGAACTGTGCTCCCAAGCATTGTGTTCTTCTTGTTTCAGAGAGTAATTTCTGAAACCGCTGAACTCTGGGAGCGCTGTGTGTATCATGGCCTCACTACATAGCACTTGTCACTAATTGGCAGAAGCTGCTCCAGACAGACCTGGTCTTGGCAAACAGACTGAATGCTATTCTCTGCCCTTAGGAAATCTGTCTCTCCAGGTGAGGTTTGAGGCCATGAGAACAGCACTGTGTCCAGTTTGTTTTCCTGCTGTTTGGCCATTGGATAAATTAAGCACCTTAAATTTTAGTGTCACTGGTCCACTCTTCCAGACATTCTCAAAATAAGCACTTTTCCAACATGTTACATATATTTTTGTTTTCAATTCCTGATTGAAGGGCCACGTAGCACTTAATACAAACAAATGGCATCTCTGAGGGCTTAATGCAAACGGGGCATGAAAGATGAGGTTGATGTCCAATTTCTCAGAGCACTGTTAGCCAGTGGTATTTGTTGGATTCAGATTTGCTCTTATAAATGGGGAACCCAGACTCATTTTCACTAAAAGTTTAAGCAAAAGATCAGACCGTCATTATTTTAACTTTTCAAGAAACACTGTCGCCACTGGAGTTCTAATTTCAGTAAATTTCCAGAACCCTAGACCATCAGTGACATCATTTTTAATGTTTTGGTCTTCTTTACAATATTATAAGAATGAATCTTTTTCTGTTTTTAATCACAAGCCTTATCCAGCAATCAAGGCAGGTATATAATAAGCTAAGCTACTCTGTAAATCTAAACATTCCCTACAAATGGAAAAGATACAGCCTGGGCTCCCTGATTGTTACTAAGGCAACTATCTAAAATGAAAATCTGATTAACCCTTTTGCTGCCTGGAACTACCCACGTACCACGTTAGCTGACTTCCCTGCACTTATCTCTTCTTTTTCCCCCTCCAGAAATTCATAATTGCATCGCTCCACAGTAGTTATGCTCTGGTTATCCTATCTGAGAGGACGGTGATGGGTGGTAGTCCCATCTGGACAGCTGAGTGGGGTGGCCGCCTCATCATGAGGAAACAGACATTGAATAAGAGGGCACGTGATTTCCTGCTTATTTAAGGCATCACTTTGATGAAATCCTTGACAACATTAAAGGATTCCCATTCAATAAATAGCAGACTACTACTGTATTTTCCTTTCACTCGGGAAATAATGTGACAGCAAAAGCTGTATGTTTCACAAACATATTTTTCCTCAACTATTTTTGAATGACATTAGCAACTGTTAGCATTTGCTAGGAAGAATAATATTTCAAAGCATTATACAGAATTTTAGCCAAGAACAAATATCTGTCAGGCAGTCTCTATTCTCTTGGTACAACAAAAAAAGGGGAGTTCAACAGCAAGGGGGAGGGGAGTAAGAACACATAATTTTTTCCATGTAATTTGGACAACAGGAGGCTGTGCACTAGAAATTCACTAATAGATTTTGAACACTCAATCATGTAATCAAATTACATGAAAATGTCTGTACCGTTCAAAGTGTACTGTTGGCATTCAAGGTTCTTTGTAAACACCCACTCTCCACTGCTTCCGTGTTGCTCCCCTTTCAAACCTTTCTGGAAGGATGTCTTGATAGTTTTCACCTCGGCTCTCTACTGGAGGCAAAATGGCCCATTTGTTATTCTCTACACATGGCTCGATTTATTCCTTCATCTTCCAGGTAGGCCATTCCCTCCATCCTGAATTCCCTGCCTGCTCCTCTCTACCAATTCATCCCTATCACTTCCTTCAGACCTTGTTCAGCTCTCACTGCCCCGAGGAAGCATTTCCCAATTAACCTCCCTCCCTCAGCTCAGCCTCCTCTGTCCCCTCAGAATATAATTGTACTATGCCATTTTGTACTTGTTGATACATTGCTTGTAATTGCTTTTTTTATTATTGTGTCCCTGTCATTACGTTTGCTTCTATTTCATTTGGTTACATTCTTTTCCATCACCTCTGCTCTCCTTCTTCAAACAGTCCTCTGATTTTTGGCATTTTGATAACACCAATATACTCCAGCTACAGTTCATCAATAACTACTCTATGACTGATTAAAAATAGTTAGTGCTCACAAATCACTTTGGCTGTCTATAATTTTAGTTCTTCATACTGTATTTAGTAAAATAACAATGCCACTACTAGCAAAGGGGTCTCGAACTGTACCTTTAGCTCCCAGCCAATCTCCACATCCCAGTCTTCGTTAAGCATATTTCCCTCTGGATATTTGCATTTTTTTCTTACTATCACATCACAACCAACACATTTAAAATAAAACTCAGCTTCAGGGGTGCTTGGGTGGCTCAGTTGGTTAAGTGTCCAACTTTGGCTTGGGTCATGATCTCCCAGTTCATGGGTTTGAGCCCCATGTCAGGCTCTGTGCTAACAGCTCAGAGCCTGGAGCCTGCTTCAGATTCTGTCTCATTCTCTCTCTGCCCCTCTCCCATGTGTGCTCTGTCTCTCTCAAAAATAAATAAACATTAAAAAAATTCTTTTAAATAATAAGATAAAATTCAGCTTCTGTAAAAACTCAGCTTTCCATTTATGTTGATCTATTTCTATCAAAGACACCAAGTTTAAAAACCTGTATATTTATCTAGCTTTTCTTACACACACACACACACACACACACACACACACACTCAACTTTACATATGATATTGTGTAGGAAGAACTAGAAAAGCTTTTTATACGTTAACGAATTATTCTTTTGGTTGGGAGTTCACAGAAAGTACACAGTGCACCCTCCTTGTGTGGCTTAATCCCTGAAGTCAACATGATCAACATGTAAAAGAACATGTCACATGCAACAGTAACCAATAAATTTGATTGTTAAGGATATCAAATTAACTACATATTTAAAAGATATCAACTACATGTAACTAAAAAGATGTTTAAAATCTACTTTAGATGTTGAGATCGAAAGCAGTAGGGCTCGCTACCAATTCAGGCAGATAAAAGAGAGTGAACGTGGAGCCTTGCTTTACTTGGCCAAGACTTTGAGGGGTAGAGCAGACTTAAGGGTACCAGTTACTTAGTGGAAGGTGATCAGCTTAGTGAGATGATAAAGAAGGCTAGCTATCTGGTGCCACAAGTCAGTGATTTTCGATAAAAGCATTTAACTCTTTGGAGTGAACAGTTTCCGTCTCCATGAATAGAATGAACTAATGGTTCTCAAAGGTCACTTCCTCCTGTAGCATTTGCTGAATCAAACGTAACTCATGAATTGGGAGAATGCAAGATGTTAATGCACGAGAGACAAAGTGAGAGAAGCCGCTCTTCTGAGACACCAGGATCCTTCTGTGTCCCCTTCCTCTCTTCTCAGATCCTTCATTTGCATCAGATGGGCTTTAATACATTTTCAAGTACCTTCTCACCTGGAGGCATCTGTATCTCATCAGTAAACCAAGTTTTAAGTTTAAAAGATAAAATCTGCATCAGAGAATTCCAGGTATCAATCAATGGGAGAAAGGGACAACCATATGAAAGAAACTGGTTTTGCCACTTTACCAGTTTTTTTTTTTTTTTGGGGGGGGGAGGATTTATTTATTTGGATTAAAATTTACTTACTTATTTTTCTTTCAAATATTTATTTCAATTCTAGCATAATATTGTTTCAGGAGAATTCTGAGATTCATCATTTACATATAACACTGGGTGCTCTCATCACAAGTGCCCTCCTTGATACCCATCCCCCATCTAGCCCATCCCCCACCCATCTCCCCTGCAGCAACCCTCAGTTTGTTCTCTAGAGTTAGGAGTCTCTTATGGTTGCCTCCTCCTCTCTTTTTTTCCCTTCCCCTATGCTCATCCATTTCCGTTCTCTAAAACCACACAATTAGGGTGCTCCTACTTGTAAGTCAACCCTGTAAATCTATAGAAGGGACAGCTGAGAAAGAGAGAGGGTCAAGCAGTATGAAAAGATCTGAGGAACCTATGTGGAAATCTTAAAATTAAAGAGGGAAAAACCGTGTCAGCTTTATCAGAAAGTTCATATAGTGTTACAAAGAGGAGTGCCTTATTCAACCCAAGAACAATATAACTGAGGATAATTAACAGGGGGATACATGTCAATTAAAGACAAGGCTTCCTTTCTTCTAATCACCAAACCCAAGCAAATAATCAAACAAACTGTGGGAAGAACTGTGAGCAGGCTATCGGATATAGTGCTTCCTTTAATCGGAAACGTGATCAGCTAAGTCGTTTCTCAAAGCTTTGGTTTTATTATTTGGAAAATAAGGGTCGGAATAAGTTTCTTCAAGTTATCACATTCTGTAATTCCGTAATATTAAGCCAAAGTGGGAATGTTACCAAAGGATGATGTATAATTTTCCACAAGGGAGACAGAAAATACAGCCAGTAATAATTTATTGTTAACTTAATGACAAGAATGGTCAGTGTTTCTTGAGTGCTTACTCTATGCCAGATTTTGTGCTTTGTACTTCACATACACAAACTCTTTTAAAATTTGGAAAATTTGTATTATGCCATATTAATATTATGACATATTAATATCTCCACTCACAAGATCAGTCAAATAGAGCACAGAGAAAGGTAAAGTAAGTGGCCTAGAACCACGAGCTCCCTGGTGACAGAGTCCAGATTTAAGACCAGGCTTTTGACTCTAGTGCCTGATCTCTCAATCGACATACGATACCAACTCAAATTAAAATATCTAAGATTCAAAAAAATGCATATACACAAGAAGAATGGGTAAAACATATAATCAGGCCTATGAAGTAGAAAATGAAATCAATATAATGAAACATTATATCTTCTTTGGGAAGCGGAGAGATAATATTTAAGAGCAGATGAGAAAAAGACAGATAAATACTTGCTTCATCTTGGTTTCCACACACACATGCACACACACCAACCATTTTTTTTTTGTTTATTTTTTGTTGCCTGTCTCTGGTTTATTTACTTAGAATATAAATAATATGTGAGAGGGAAAAGAAGTCACCTAATGGGAAAAAGAACAAATGAGAGAGTACTTAGAAAAATTATTACTGTTTACAATCAAAGGGCCAAGTCACTTATACACAAGGTAATTTGAGAAGACATCAAAACTTGGTGTAGACCCCAACCGTCATGATTCAGAGATGCACAGAGGACCAAGAAAGAGCTCACATGCAGAACATAACCTTGAATCTGAAACTGTGCTGGACAGTCAAGAAAAATGCCTGAAGAATATTTAAGTGACATACCAAATGGACTTATATATTTTTGAAGAGGTAGTGCATTAAAGACAAGTGTAGAATTACACTGGACAAGTCTCAACAAATCAATATAATTTTGTCACCCCATTTTCTCCTATGAAAATGAGAAACCAACCAGGCTGATACAACAAATCTTTATTCTCGTTAGATTAAACTACCATTTCACATGAAATACTCGAAAAGTCCTAAAAGATACTAACATACATGTTCTCCAAATCAACACAGAAATTAATTACAAGGGATTTTCAAAGAATAGTTACTTATGGCTCAACAGCAGCATTTAAGAATCTACAACTGCCAGTCTTCTGGGATTATTTATCAATTATATTAATGATAGGGATGAAAGAGTAGATCAGTTGCTAATTTAATTTGCTGGGAATATTAACTTGGACAAAATTACTATCTTCAGATATAAGTCATATTTATTAAATGTCCACTCAATTTCAAATATTACAGAAGGTAAACAAATGTATTATTTTTCCTTTGGAGGAAATATCTCTTGAGGTAAATTATTAATCACATTTTTGGTGATAAAACTGGGATTCAGAAATGTATTGACTCCTCTATGGTCAACAACTGAAAGAGTAGTGAAGTCAGGATTTGAACCTGGGTCAGATTTTTTCACTATTTCAGCTGTCTTGCAATGGCATTAGTATCTGAAAAATCCAAATAGAGATTCTGAGAATTGTTAATGTTTTAAGCAAAATGACTATGCAAACTATAGCTTTACACAGGAGTCCTTTCTTTACTCAAGAATGACAAAGGGAATGAAAATGAACATTTCTTGAACTCCCAAACACTATGCTAAAATCTTTTTAGGGGAGGTTGGCTGACTCAGTTGGAAGAGCATGAGACTCTTGATCTCAGGGTCATGAGTTTGAGCCCCACATGGGGTGTAGAGTTTAAGTCTAAACTTTTAAGTTTAAACTTAAGTTTAAGAGAGGACTTAAACTTTTCAAAAAGTAAAACAAAAATCTTTTTAAGATGTTATTTCACTCATTCATACTTTCAACAAATATTTATTGGGTGTGTTCTAGGTGCTGCTGAAATTGTGAAATAGAAGAGATACCTGTCCTCCTAGAATTCACTCTCTTGATAGGGACACAAAAGAATAAACACATCAATAGTAAATAAATATAATTGTAGGCAGAACAAAGATAAAAAGAGACAATGATAGAGCTTTTCTTGTTTGTTTTGGTTTGTATTTTATTCTAGAGAAGGTCCTGCTACAGAGAGGGCATCTGAGTATTTCACTGATTATGTGTCACTAAGTGTGCCATGGGAAGATTCAGAGGTGAAATGTCCAAGGCAGAGGGAATAGCGAATGCAGAGACATCAATATGTTGGAATCCAGCATGTTCTGTAAGGGCAAGAAGGCCCACACAGCCATGGGGGAGTCAACAAGACAGACAGTGGAACGAGATGACCTAGGAAAAAGCCAGATTATGTAGGGCTTTGCTAGCCATGCTAACGGGTTCAGATTTTACCTCAAGTGTGCACGGTTTGGGGAATACCATGCTGTGATTTATATGTGAAAAGAGTATTCTGAGTGTCACCTGAAGAACAGTCTCTAGGGGACACGAATGGAAGGAAATCAGTTACGAGGCTGCTATGACACCTGGTGAGAGATGATGATGGCCCCAATCAGTATGCTCTCTGGGGAGGTGGCAGAAGGTGATCAGATTTTGAAAGTGACCTTCACTGGCTTGCTGAATATAAAGTCAGTATAGAAAAGAGAAGAATCAACGATAAATCCTAAGTTTGGGGTCTTAACAACTAGGTGAATAGTAGGGGCATTTATCAAAAGACTCAGAGAAGAGTGATTTTAGGGTTTATCGTTTGGAGTTCTGATCTATACATGTTTATTGTGATACAGAGATGTCAAGTAGGCAGTTAGAAATAGGAGTCTGGGGGCGCCTGGGTGGCGCAGTCGGTTAAGCGTCCGACTTCAGCCAGGTCACGATCTCGCGGTCCGTGAGTTCGAGCCCCGCGTCGGGCTCTGGGCTGATGGCTCAGAGCCTGGAGCCTGTTTCCGGTTCTGTGTCTCCCTCTCTCTCTGCCCCCCCCCCCATTCATGCTCTGTCTCTCTCTGTCCCAAAAATAAATAAACGTTGAAAAAAAAATTAAAAAAAAAAAAAAAAGAAATAGGAGTCTGGAACTCAGAGGAGAGGTTGGGGCTGAGATTTCAATTTGGCAATCATTAGTTTATTTCTGGCAGTTAAAGCCCTAGGGCAGGAGATCATCGAAAGAGTAGAACCTCAAGACTGAGCCCTGGTATTTGCCAGCATTTAGAGGTTAATATGTCAGCCAGGGAAACTGAGAAAGTACATCCTGTAAGGTGAAAAGAACAGAACACCCTGTCATGGAAATAAAGCTAGAAAACTATTTCATGCAGAGGGAGTAATAGGCTGGGCAAAACATGACTCACTGAAGCCTTTACAGCCAAGCAGGATAAGAACTGGAATTCCACGACCCACTTTTATTTTTTTAAACAGATGAGGAAACTGAAGTTGAGAAAGATCAATTAACTTTACGACTGTCACACTGCTAATGAGTGATACAGCTAGGGTCCACACCAGCACAGTCTAATACAAAAGATCACGATTTCCATATTTTCAAAGAGTTTCTGGATATTTAAATATAGAGATGAGAGCTATTACAGAACCATGTGACATGAAAATTTTAGTAAGACTAATCATGCACAAATGGAGCCACGCTCATCAATTAGAAAAAGAAAACACCTAACAATTAAGAGCCACGCTTTGGTGGGGAAAACATATATATTCATTCACAAAGATACTTGTCCTTAACCGCCGTTACTCTGTATTGCTAATTTGGTAGAACCATTTGTCACTGTACATTAATATCTTTGATATAAGTTTTTATTCTGCCCCCAGACTAAGTCAATTGGTATGTTATAAAGATTTACACAATCATATATCATAATAACTCAGTGACAAAACATTTGCACATCCCTAGGTGATATCAGCAAGAAGCCATGTAATTTTACATTTGTACACCATTGCTGTAAAATGCTCTATGCCAAGTCTTATTTTACGTCAGATAACCAAAGCTGAAGCACCTTTTGGTATGGAATCCCTTTGCAGTTGCCTAACACCACAAAATTTGGGTCAGCAAAGAGCTACCACATGGGGAGAGGATGCATACTACTCTACGATGCAAAAATCATGAAATGTATCACAGTAATTCTCTGTGTATCACAGTACATTTATAAGTCTATCAAAGTTTAGTTTGTCATTTAGACTAAACTAAAGCTTATTGAAAATAATTTATCAGTAAGCTGTCTAGAGTCCAGTCTCTCGACTGGGGAGGATATCACATAAAATGTGACTTGATTTTAAAGGTATTTTTAATCTGCGGACTTTATGCAACCAATGACAACGGTGATGAGAAAGCCATGAACACCTCTAAACTTCTGTGGTTCGAATGTGTCACTTCCCAAATAATTTTTTATCAAAATTTAGCCTAGAATATACTATGTAAAATGCTCAGTGCTAGTGCATACAAATGCCATGTCTGTGGCCAAAATTAGCAGAAGTCAAATATGTCACAAGCAGACAAATGCATAATAAAGACAAATTCACTTATGTACAATGCACACATGTACATCATACACATGAGGTATTTTGTGTACTAATTCACTTTGAAAGTATGCAATAATGGGGCATCTGGGTGGCTCAGTCAGTGGGGCATGTGAATCTTGATTTCATGAGATCAAGCCCTGCATCAGGCTATGCACTGGGCATGAACCCTGCTTGAGATGCTCTATCTTTCTCTCCCTCTGCCCCTACCCCACTCATGTGCATGTTCTCTCTCTCTCTCTCAAGAAGAAGAAGAAGAAGAAGAAAAAGAAGAAGAAGAAGAAGAAAAAAAAAGAAAGAAAGAAAGAAAGAAAGAAAGAAAGAAAGAAAGAAAAGCAAAACTGAAAATAAATAAAAATATGCAAAGGTAATAAAATCTTTATCAGACTATGGATCTGATGAATCTTAATTTTCGAATCTTGAAATTTACCTGGGCCAGGTTTAAGTTAACACAGGATTCTCCTCTAGAGTAGGTCAGGTAGGAAATATATGCTATAGCAACTAATATTATTAGGGTTTATTTACCCAAAGTTGAATATTTCTAGTAACCAAAGAGACAAACTCACCAATGTACAAGGAAGCACATCCCATATTTATATTGATCATAATCTACCCTCCTATAATTTGCTTCCACAGAATAAAATCAACATTTTTTCTGCATGAGAGGTGTTCAGATTGGGAAGGCAGTCTATATCGTCTCCAATTATAGTAGACACATGTGAAATTGCCCACAATCTCTACCTTTCTGAGAATTGCTTCTCCTTTACCTTCTAGTCCTGGTCCAGGGATGGGTACTTTTCTTGTCCTAGTACAGTAAGTCCCTTCTATGGTGTTTTCAGTGATAGAAATGGAAGAGTCAAAGGCATATATCACGTTGGGGGGTACAACCATGAGCTGTCAAGGACAGAGGTTTCTCCCCACTGAAGGAGTGGCTGGAAGTGAAAGAAAGGAAAGTGGAGCAGAGTAGGAGAAATCAGGAGCCGTAACAAACGTTGAAGGTGTCCTGCTGGTTTTTGAGAATCGTTGGTACTAAAAAAATCTTGAAGCCCAGTGAATTCGTCCCCTTGGTTTCCATAAGACATTCCACAGCTGTGATAATAAACTTTCTCTATTCTTTTTTTTTTTTTTTTAACATTTATTTATTTTTGAGACAGAGAGAGACAGAGCATGAACGGGGGAGGGTCAGAGAGAGGGAGATGCAGAATCTGAAACAGGCTCCGGGCTCTGAGCTGTCAGCACAGAGCCCGACGCGGGGCTCGAACCCACGGACCGTGAGATCATGACCTGAGCCGAAGTCGGCCGCTTAACCGACTGAGCCACCCAGGTGCCCCAACTTTCTCTATTCTTTAAGTTGGTTCAACTGCCTTCTCATTGCTTCCAGCCAAGGGTCCTTAGTACATTCTAATTTACTTCAACAATGCTCATATAAAAGAGAGCAGCCCAGGTCTAAAATCCAGGCACCATCATCAACAGTGTGACTTTCTACAAAGCCTCAGCATTCTCTGTGCCTACTCATCCCAACATTCTATTTCCTACGTAGAGGAAGCGTAGTGGGGACAGAAGTCAGGGCAAGAGAGCTACATCCGAACACAGGTTATGCCATCATCTGTACTTTCAGATGTTTTTCTCTAGGTTAGAACTGAAGAGTAAGCGAAAGTGAAGGCATAAGAGCAGGGGGTGTGGGGGTGGAAGAATAAGGAAGACAGGGCAGAGGGAGTTGGAAAATAAACAATGTTGTCACGATTACACCTAAGGTTGGCCATGAACAGACATGTCCAAATCCAGTTAATTAGGGGGACAAGCCCAGGGAACAGGTGATTAATTCTCTTGAGTGCCCTCATAGACTTTCCCAAGCAATAATGGAACTAGTAGCTGCCATCTGTGGGCCCTACCACATGCCAGCTACTGGGCTCAGCGTTTTCATATGTTATCTTGTTAATTCCTTGGCTTAGATGTCTTTTGGGTTCGTTCTGAGGAATAAAAAGACTGCTGGCTATTCCCCAGAGCCTTGCAGTATAGAGCATGGCTTTAGGTGGTGACTGAGAGAAATGATTCTTTGCCGGCTGCCAAGCACAAGTTCAGGGGAATGACCACGAGCAAGAGGGAGGAGGAAGACGTCTCACCCATGGAAACCAGGGGAGTTCGTCACTGAACTCTGCTGGACTGCAAGGAGACAATTAGAGCCGATCCTGAATGACGATCTACTACTTAGCACAAAATAAACTACAAGAACATTTCAAACTATCTGTAGTAAATATTAAAAGGTGTTATTTTCTCAGAAAAGCTGACAAAATACTGCAACAATCGTGCTAAAGTCTGAAGGATTTAGTCACTAATAAATATTCGTGAACCTATCATATCGTTACTACTTATAAGCAAGTTTCTCTTCTTGAATGAAGGTTATCACGACAAAAACCTTAGATACACATGATAGATAAACCATGATAAATCAACACAACATACTCTTATTCAACAAAAATAGTGACAAATGAGGTGTAAAGATGATTTAATATTTCAAACATATCAAAAATGAGCAATCGTTCCCTCCAGCAACTATAAAACATTTTAAGTTAAATAAAAAAAAAGGAAGAGAGAAATAAAAAATAAATTGGTAAATTCAAGGGAATGAATAAAACACGTAAAAAAATACAACAGAGGGAACATTTTGGCCACTATTTGTCATACTCATCTGTTGAAAAAAAAATGAAATCTCTCTTTTTGACTTTTTTAGTAGAAACCTGGTGTTTTAAATCATCTCTTTTTGTATGTGTGCAGTTTTTTTTTTTTTTTCACTTTTTAAAAATCTCTCCCCCGGTCTATAAACTTGAAGAAAGCAAAATGAAACGATTTACAATAATTTCAGAGTATGTTTTATTCCAAAATCCACCATTTATAGACAAACTATGGCCTCAAAATACTAAACTCAGCGTTGTCGGTGCAAAGCTTTTGAGTGTATTTTTTATGATCAAGCACAACTTTGTGTTTTAGGAACATCTGTCTGCACACTATAGACTAAAATCAACAGGAATATACTATCTTAAATACTTGAGCAAAACTCAGTAAAAGATACAGTAGGCAAACATTGTGGTCGGCTCAGCAGTGATTACCAACTCATGCTCCAAATTCACTATAAAATGAAAATCAATATTTCCACAAGTTCCTGCAACATAAAAGATAACCTTCATTGATTTTTCTAGACTTAGGCCTCTCTGATAAAATCTAATATAAATTTTCAACCATGAGGATTTGGATCAGAGCAGGGGTGATAAGTCCTGCACATCTCTTAAGAGGTGGAGAATTTTTTTTTTTTAAAGTGCACGTTCATACTATTTATAATTTGCCCTGTGCAAGTGAAAGCCTTTTCCACCCGTGCTATCAGGAATCTCTTCTAATTTTTATTACTGTGAGGCTAAAGCCTGTTCCAGATAATTTGGAAATTTCAGGGGAGTTGTGATAGGGCTGATGGTGCAGCCCTAGCTGACTTGAGAAAGGAGCTAACCGGTAATAGCCTCCATGGCCGTGCTGATTAAATGTTGCCATAGATGAAAGGCCTGCCATTGCTGCAATAAATTAACCAATCACACAAATCCCAAGTCAGTGCTAATCCTTCCTTGATACTCTGATCCTCTGATCAGCTCAAGGAGGTAAAGAAACTGGCTTGTGACGCTTGGTGCTCTAACCCCTGGATTTCATGTACACAACGAGCTAATGATATCTTGCTGACCAGTTCAATGGGATGAACTCCTCTCACAACCCTTAGGGAACAGCACGGCCTTCTTAAAAAAAAAAAAGAAAAAAAGAAAAAGAAAAAAAAAGGAAAAAAAGAAAAGAACAGAAAAAGAAAAAGAAAAGAAAGGAAGAAAAAAAAAAAGAAAAACTGACAAGCAGATAGGAGGCTTTGTGTTTTACCAGGAAACTGCAAGGAAACTCTCCAGCACTTGCTAACTAAAATAATCAGGAAGCCAGGACCAAAGTATGATATGTTTTGTATCATTTAGGTGTGGATAATGAATCGCAAAAGGACAAGGATCAAATAGAAGTGGGAATACTAAAGAAAGCCAACCGGAGAGAGTGGCATTTCAAGAGAGCAATGTGGCCTTTTTAATTTTTTATTCTGTGTTTGGTTCAATTTTGAAGTAGCTCTCTGTGGAGTATTTTGAAAAAAAAAAATTTTTTTTTTTTGTAGATGCACATTTTGGACTTCTGCAGATTCTGTTAGAGACGCGGTGATCCATAGCGCTCTGCTGGTGTGATTAGAATCTGATTTAGGAATAGACTAATTTAATCAATTAGCAAAAGGTCTGGCCACATGCAGTGCCTTCCTGTTAATTATGTGAATGCTGCGGCTGCAACACGGTTCGTGGAATTGAGTCTGTGCAGGATGCATTGGTGGCATTCATAATTGGGGAAAGTTTTTTGTATATAGTAATTGGTTGCTAGAAGTAAGAAGGCTCTAGGGTTTTCTTCAGGGTTTCGCACATAAAGAGTTTTTGAAAAGACTTTATTATCTTTCTTGGTCAGTCCCAAGAAATGAAAACCAATTCTTTTATAAGACAGATGTAGGGACAAGGAGGCAAATGTAGAAAAATCAGTGTTTTGGAAAGAAAACTAGTTTATTTCATATGAGAAGCTGGAAGGTGAGGGCTGATAGTTTGTATACTGGATGATTTTATTTTTGAAGGGAGATGAGGGAAGAATTGATAGTTTTCCCAAAAGTTCTTCTACCTGGTCCATAAAATTCAATCACATTTAAGCAACTTGATGGAGCGCAGCTAAGAGACCTCGATTATAACTTGGCAAGTGGATATTCTAAGTTGAAAATTTGCTCACTGTGATAGATCAAAAGCCCTTGATAAAAATAACAGCGATCATTCAGATCAATGTTCTCTCTTTCTAAAACTTCCCTGGCTTTTACCTATCTTATCATTCAGACTCCTTTTTATTTACATGATGATCCTCATGTACGGGTAGTACAGCTTTGTCAAGTGACCTTCCCAAAGGCAGTACTTCCCACTGCTGGACTCAGAGCGAGTGAGTCTGGTTGTAAGGAGCAGATCTCATGGGAATTAATTAGTCAGAACACGAAAACACAGCTTACTCCCTGCAAGGCATTCTGGGCCAACGTTGCAGAATAACACAGCCATTTCTGACCAAATAGAAGAAGGAAAAAAAAAAAAAGGTCCCCCCCCCCCCCCCCAAGAACAACAGATGTTATAACAGTCCAGAGAGGTACTAAAGTAAGTTTTATGCGGCAGAACAACAGGGCTGGAAAGAACTTAAATAATGATCCTCTGTAGAAATTAATCCTTTGGAGTTCTCATTTGATGTCTCACACCTGCAATATCTATTCAAATTTAATATTTATCCTCATTAATAGTCTTATATAATGTGCAGCAGTACTATTAGGAATTTGATTCACTATCATTCCCAAATGAAAGACACTATTCATGGGAAAAATTAAATAGAAGACCATTTAAAGCATGCGGTAGTATATAGAGATTTTCTTCCTAACTTAGAAGAACTCAAATATATTATGCTACTTTTTATTATTAAATTAAGATGGGTTGATACCACCATCATTATCATTAGAATATTTATCTGTGTTAAATAGCAGGAAAAACAAGAAAGAGATTGGAAATGACAAACTTAAAGAAAAACGAAAATTTTCTCTGCATTCTTCCAGCGTTGTACTTAATAAACAGCTGTGTTTTTATCTGGTGCTAATGAGGATGTACATGGTATGTTTATGAGAAAATCAAAGGTGAGATGTTTAAGTCTGTTCCCTTCCTGTCATTAACACACATACATAAAGCCTTATAAATGAAAAAAGTATTTGAAACTTGTCATTTCTATACCCAGTTTTAAAAAAGTAAAATTGTGTCGCCATTTGCTATTACTTTCACCCAAATTACTCAATTTCCAAGGTGATTAGACATATACACGGAAAACAAGACAGCATTTTCAAAACTGACCACGTCAATTCCTGCCAATCCAAAGGTTCCTTCTTGATTTTCAGAGATGTTAAACAGAGCCCAGGCATAACAGAGCCCTAACGTTCAACTTAAGCTAAAAATTCTGCGTCTACTAATGCCCCTTTCCCACAGATGCCAGGACATAGCTTCATATATACTGGATCATGGTAAGGATGCAGCTATGACACCATATTTGGAAATCACAAATGTGTGAACTGAAAGAGAGATATTTAAATGTACAGTCAGAATTCTACTTTCCAAAGAACAACAGCTTTAACTAAACTTCTGGAGTAAAGAATAAGAAGCAACGGACTGAGTATAGTATGTCTGTCCCTTTCCTGGGTGTCATAAATGAAAATCACCACAGATACTATCTTACTTGATTGAGGTTTTAGAGGTAAAAAGCCTCAGGACTTCTCCCCCCACCCCCCCACCCCCCATCCTGAGGCTTTATTTAGTCAGGAATCTCATAATCACACCCACAAAAAAAGAAGACCAAGATCTGATACTCGGAGATCTTCCCCTCTGGCATGAGTTACTTTATATGATGATTAGAGGATAGTTAGAGTCTCATAGAAAGGAAATGATTTAACTACCATGGGCTCTTTTTTCAACACTGCTAGGCAGAAGCAGCTTTGGATTCCAAATTAGACTAAGAAACTTCCAGAAGCTTTAGGTAAACTGGCAAAGGTTTTCACAAGAAAAGAATATGCTCTTTCCCTAGGTAGAGTGCACCAGAATAGTTACGGAGAGTGCAAATCTCGTTATAACGGGGATGGTGCTAATAAGAAAGCTGTAACCATTATAAATGGGGTTCTTTGCTTTTCTTTTTTTTCTTTCTCCTTTCTTCTTTCTTTCTTTCTTTCTTTCTTTCTTTCTTTCTTTCTTTCTTTCTTTCTTTCTCTCTCTCTCTCTCTCTCTCTCTCTCTCAGAAAATGCAGAGTGAAGGAAAAAGAGAAGAATAAAACCCTTACTCTTTCTCTGACTTTTGTTTTCTTTCTTCTCTTGGTGATTTCTCTTCACTCACTTTTACTTTTTATTAATCTGACTAGACAAGGCATGTAACTATCAGGGATCTAAACACGTTTTCACTCATCCAGTTTACAACCTGCTCTTCTGTTTTGACACGGATACCACTGTTTGCCATAAGCGTTTAATGAGTACATAGAATTACTGTCTACTAAATAACTAAATGCTTCACCCATTTCAGTCAATTTTATGACACAACTTGTCACTGTTCTTTTTGTTTTTTGTTTTCCTTCAAACAAAAATAAGACATCAGCTAATTTTGCATACTTTGCTTCTCTCTCAATTCAGGTCATTTGAAAATACACATAGATTCTGGATGATACCGGAAACCAATTACAGGATATTAGCAAGCATTATATAGTTCTCTTTTGAGATTTAATCATGAGGAATACACAGATTAAAGAGATGTACAACGAAGTTATGTGCGCACTCGATGGCTAAAGCCAATAAAAGAGACAGTCTTGGTCTTGACATGGATTTAAAACTGCTGGCAAAAGAAAAAAAAAGTCACCATATTTAATTGTTCTCTAGTCAATCATCACTGAATAGAAACTAAAATCCTGGGGGCCAGTGTGGCTCAGTTGGTTAGGTGTCCGAATCCTGCTCTTGGTTTAGGCTCAGTTCATGATCTCACGGTTCGTGAGATCGAACCCCATGGCAGGCTCTGTGTTGACAGTGCAGAGTCAGCTTGGGATTCTCTCTTTCTCCCCCTCTCTCTGTGCCTCCTCTGCTGGCACTCTCTTGCTCTCTCAAAATAAATAAAAATAAATAAATAAACTTAAAAAGAAAAGAAAATCCAAATTTCTTGGCTTGGCATAGAAAGTTTCCCATTATCTGGACATTAATCCTTCTTTTTACTCATTATTGGCCCCAAACACTTGTTTGTTTCATGCCTTCCTGCCTTTGTCTATGTTCTTGCTTTTTCCTGGAATTTACATTATCAACTTATTTGTGAAGTAAATTAATCCTCCAAATATTTTTCTGAAAATCATCCTCCAGAAGCCTTCCTTGGGCACTTGAGCTGGTTAAATGTTTCATTTTCATACTTACCCTTAGCAGATAATTTCTGTTTAATGGCTGGCCAGCATCTGGTCCAGCTCCTTTTGATAATAGCTCTCTGTGTCTTCTTGGGTAATTCCTCCATTGGACATACATGTTGGGATATTAATGCCAAGTGGCAGAGATGTGGCCCAGGCTAGACTGATAGGGCACTCTTTTCCTGGATCTAAATCTTGAACAAAGAAAGAAAAATACCAAAACCTGTTGGAGCTCATTCTTGCCTACCAAAGTTCCTTGACAAGACTGTACAATGGTTCCTACTATGA
Source organism: Lynx canadensis (assembly GCF_007474595.2). Taxonomy (NCBI): domain Eukaryota; kingdom Metazoa; phylum Chordata; class Mammalia; order Carnivora; family Felidae; genus Lynx; species Lynx canadensis. The sequence continues at coordinate 32,364,142 of NC_044320.2, forward strand.
GACACCTCCCATTCTCAAAGTGCCCTGATTCCTATCCTTTTCTAAATGTGGTTCTCTGAGCTCCTAGTGATTCTGCAAAGCCCCATATATTCCCCATAAATTGTGCTTCTCAGTTAGCCAGAGATTGTTTCTAGTACTTATTTTCTTTGAAAGAAGAAATAAAAAATTCTTGTATATGCCTCTATCAGGAATCATCTTACTATATTATAGTCATATTTCTACATATCTGGTTCCCTTAATTAGACTGAGTTGCTTGAGGGGAGAGACTAAATCAAAATCATTTGTGGGACTGGAGAGTCCCTTGCACAGTGACTGGCTCATGGCAGGGAATAAAGATGTGTTCACTGAATCAATGAAAGACTTAATGAGTGAATCATGATTCACACAAACTAATGAGGGCCATTATTAGAATTAAACTATAGGGAGGTATATAAACATTAAAGTGACTAAGAACTTTTAAGTCAGACATGAGTTCAAATCCAGGATTTGTACTTTTGTACTGAATGCTTAATGGAAGAACTAGATCGGCTTCACAGAGTTATAGAAATACACAACAACCAGGGGCGCCTGGGTGGCTCGGTTGGTTAAGTGGCCAACTTCAGCTCGGGTCATGATCTCGCGGCTCGTGAGTTCAAGTCCCGCGTCAGGCTCTGTGCCGACAGCTCGGAGCCTGGAGCCTGCTTCGGATCTGTGTTTCCCTCTCCCTCTAGCCCTAACCCACTGACATTCTGTCTCTGTCTCTCTCAAAAGTAAATGAACATTAAAAAAATTTAAAAAGAAATATGAAACAACCAAACACCAAGCTAGTCCCTGGCACTAAAAATATTAACATTAACATTTAGGTTATGAATAAAATGACTTACTCTAAGTTAGAACTGTGAGCTTTTGCAATTTAGAACTGAGGAATCTCAAATAATAAATATTCAAAATGGTCTTAAAATTTCTTAAAAGTCATTATAAAACACTACAATGCTAAAGAAAACTTCATTCTGTTTTAAAAGATGTGATCAAATTAAAATTTATCGACGGACCTTTTTGGGGTGAAGAATCTTCTAGAAGTTAATTTTTTGCAATATGGGCCAATATTCTTCCTCAACACTAGACATATCAACCACATGGAGGGTTACTGTCCTGAATTAGACATGATAAGTGGAAGTCAAAAAGCCCCATAACAGAAGAGATGAACTGATTTAAAAGAAATCTCAGACATTTTAAGATATCCTCAAAGATCTTACTGCTTTCTTTGTCAAAGAACAAGATAATCAAAATTAAAGTTTTTACTACACTAACCCTGCGTCCCCCTGGAGAATACTCAGGTGAAATACGAGAGGGGTTTTAATACCTAGAAGCCCAGATGCATTATAGTAAGGTCAGCTGAGGAGCACAGCAAAGACTTGAGGCCATAATGACCCCATATGGAGCCAAAGAGCAGCGACGGTAATAAACTTCCCCACGATGATTTCTTTGCTCCTTGCAGTACTAATGCAGACTGACAGTTGCAGATCTTTCTTTCAAAGGAATTTTTTACTTGAAGAATCATGATTTTTTGCCAACAATGATTAACATCTACAAATTCAAAGAAAGCACTGGTCCAACCTAAGGGAGCGGTATGAAGCGTGTGTGGGGTTGTGTGTTTAATATTTTAATGTAACTGATAGAAAGTCTGTACTCCATGACTTGTGCACAAAGATATTTCCTTTTTTTTTTTTTTCTTGGAATGGAATACTCACTGAAGAGAAACTGGCATTAGCTTCCATGGTAATAAGATGACTCTAAATGAGGCATCTGAGGACAGAAACATTAGAAATTGGGGACAGCTGCGGACAGCAGATTTGGGACACTGGTATCATGTATGTAACAAATCTTTATTAATAAGTACATTAAATCCCATATTTTTCATTTATAACTGCTGCATAATTTCCTGTTAACACTTCATGTAAATTCCAGATAAGGTAATAATTTTTTTTTTTCAGAATTCTATTTCTGTTTCATTATATGTTCTATACTCTGCCCCACAGGTCAGTTGCATGATTGAAGTATTATGCCTCATTAAAATTCCACTAGTTAAAACATGGAGACGGAATTTTGGTAATTCTTTGCTCCATTACTAGAATTAACCATTCCAATACATTCCTGGGCTCCCTGAACCTCATAATTTATGTATACATATACACTTACATCTACACCATTAACAAGTTCTTAAATACACACACACAGAAGAAGCATATGTAACACAGATATATGCTGGTCAAGGGGTCTCGATGTCCTCAACAGAAAGCTCTTATCTTCCTTTTGCTCCAGTGGCTGAAAATCCTTGCCCCACCACCTCACAGTTCAGCATTTCTAGCTAGCAGCTGCTATCAGAAACCTAAATAACAAAAATATGCAAACTTGCACACTAATTCCCTTTGGAGATAGATCTTGGCTGCAGCCCTGTCATAAATCAGAGAATTTCGATATGAAATGAGGCAAGCAGCTCTAATCATTTCTGCATTTCAAATTGGATCACTGGCTCAATCACTGGGCTTTTTTAAACTGCTTGCCTAAGAGCAAATGTGAGGCGGGAGATAATTCTGAAGACATCTCTTCTTTTGTGGCCGTAGAACTCTTTTAACTGTTTCAAGACTGAAGGCCACATTTCAGTGATAATAGCACAAATCTGCTGGGAGAGATATGGATCCTTCAAGACATCTTCCTCCTCTTTCAACTCACAGAATTCCATCAATATCTGCATATATTATATATATTAATATATGTGTGTGCATATGGGTTTTGTATGTCTAAAAAAGAAAGTGAGAAAAAAAAAAAAAAAAGAAGAGAAACATCTGACATGGATCCACAGTCTATTTCTCCTTAGAATTTCCTGTTTTTGACACAAGGCAAGTTTCAATCGCACTGTGAGATAGTTAACATTTTTAAACTGGGAAAATGTATTTCAAATCAAATGAAATTGTACCAAAATGTGGAAGACTTTGGCATTTTAAGGATGGCCTGCCGTCCTGCCCACCCTTCAGTAGCCAAATGAGAAATAGGAAAGTCCTTTCACCTTCCCGGATGATTTTTGAATTCTTATTATGATTGCATCATTATATTTTCACATCTCAGACAACCCTTTAAAAACAATGTATCAAGAAAGGGGGAAAAAAAAAGAAGGAAAAAAAGCCTTCAAGGCAATTACTGAGAGTAAAGAATCCTCTTGACCTTTTGATATTTTTGCTTTGAGTCTCCCTTATTTCTTATCCAAATGATACTAACGGCTTGTTGCAGGTTTCCTGTGCGCATTACTGTGCTTTGAAATGAATTTAACTGTTTTTCAGAAGGCTTGGCAATGCCTTGTAAGCCTAATAGTGATCTGATGAAATTTTAAAGCTAAGCTCCTTGTGTTTCGAGAACAGAATAAAAATGTTTATCAAATTTTTCTTTTACACAGTTAACAAACAAGACAACTCTGCTTTATCTGGTGTTTTATTTTTCCGTTGTCTTTTCACCTTTAAATGGCTGACGTTGTATTTTACTTCTGGGGACTCATGACGCAAAATTTGCCATTTTCTTGTTATTAAGTTTTTGGAAATTGGGAGACGATTGATGTCATGCTGATACAGGTGTTAGAGGACTTATTAATACTACTTATGTTCTTACTATGAAACCTAATAAATGATAGTATTACTGGGTATTCTATGTACAGCTTTAAAAACTGCACTTCTCATCAGCAACATGAATATGCCTGCATTTGTCCCGCATACTTTCAGACTGATTAAGATAACCCAATGTCTATAGCTTATCAAATCATATAAAAATCAAAAGCCTTTACATGAAATTTTTGTAATGTGAAATTTTAGCATTTATTTTATTTTTCTCGCATATAAGTTTAAAACTGTATTAAAGACTCAGGAAAGGAACATTTTCCCAATATGTTAATTAAAAGCTACCTTTACAGTACTATCTTTGTTAGTTCCAAGTGTTATATTTTTTTAAAAAATACTAAATCCTATCTTTAATAAACAAATTTTGTGACTTAAAAAACACTACTATGAATAAAAATGCTGAATGGATCCAACTGATTATAAAGCAAAACCACTTATTAACATTTAGGGGTCACTTGGTTTTGGTCATTGTCACTTTTTTTGGTTGTTTTCCAAATAATTAATTCAAGGAGAACTCCACAAGGTTCTGAGAAGTTCCAAACATTTAAACTCATGAATATGTAAAGTTTATTGTTTACAACCCAGTTTGTGGCCTCCACAGAGAAGAAAAACATCAGAATCAGCCCACTGATTCATAACCTATACTTACCTTTTTCTTTATCTGAGAACATTAAGCTAAGGCTCCAAGCTTCAGTAGGGAGTTAAGTCTGAAAACTGAAGCTATTTTAAGAGAACGGGGGTGGTTGTTACCCCACTAACTTATCTACCCATAACTGATAAATACTTATAATAACCTTGCATTATCCCACTAATCCCCCCTATTTTTATTTTCCTGGATAAGTTCCAAACTACCAATAGTTCGGCAGAACTATACTCTTTCAAGTCTGATATGCTTATTCCTAAAGTGCACCATGTGTCTTGTGCGGTGATTGAGTGGGTGTTGGTAAAAAGTTAGCCGCACTTCCACTGACTTTCTGTGTGTGTGCACATGTATATACATATACACATGCTTTTTTCTTATATTGTTACGGGAATTTCTTTGAGATACTGTGCCAAGTGTAAAAGCTGTCTGCATCCATTACAGAGAACTCTTTTAAGTTTTGGATACAAATTTCTCTCCTCTTCAAATTTACTGTCTAAGTCAAACACACCTCTGGCTATATCTGTGGTTCCCCCAAAGCACTTCTCATGACTTGAATTAACCCAATGCTCACAAGGAAATACACAAAACATTTTTAGTCTATGTGTGGCTCAAAAAGAGGCATTTAAAATAAGTAATAAAATTGTAGTACAGACACAAGTTGTATGCTATATGGCACTTACACACTGTGGCCATGAATATTATGATTATTATCCTGCACAGATCACGTCTCTGCAATGGAAGAAAGGACAATACTTGATATGGGAGGAACACATTAAAGGGAATTTCTCAGACACATCACAGTGACATCACCGGAAGTTGAATTAAAATGTAGCTTTTCAGAGACAAAAGATACCTGGTCACTAACTGGTAGGAGTGGAGCACACGACAAGAGTACATGTTGAGGCATCAGGCTAGCTCAAGAGAAAGCCAAGGCAAAATAATAAACGTGAACAGAAGAGAGGCACTCAGCAGCTAATTCAAAAAGGAAAGGGAAAGAGAGCAAAGTTGTAAACAGAATGAATTGGGAGACGAGTTAAAGGGAGAGTGCCAAGAACAGGAAAAATATGAATGGCAGAGCGGAAAAAGTAGGAAAAGGAAGAGTAACGAAGTAATATGATTGTGAAGTGAAGACACAAAACTAAGCTAGAGGTAAGAGATACGAGGTCAAACACAGGAGATTCAGACAACAAAAAAGTACTATTTACATTAATCTAAATATATCACAAATCCCTCAAACATTCTGCCTACAATAAATTCAAATTTCTATATTAAATCCCTAGCTTTTCATAACTTTAGGTTTTTGTGAGCTTTGTTGGTTGGCAAAGTAGCTAAAATTGTTGGTGAAAGTTATTTTTTTTTCTGATTATATATAAAATACCGCCATATGGCTGGTAGGTATACTGCCACAACAATCTCTTTGTTGAGGCTTAAGACAACTATTGCTACATGCATTTAACAAAGTCTGGAGGACATGACAAAATCTGGGATTGCCATTTTCCAGACACTGCCTCCGTCCTTCAAATCACGATGAAATGACATTTCATTGCAACTTAATGGCACACACACAAAAAACCCTTATATAGATATTGGCTGTAAAATATCAAGTGGGGCTGAATAACAGGACTACAGGCAGTCCATGGAGTTTGGATCTAAGATCTAGTAGGTCTGCATATACCCCTTCACTGAGCTTTTACTTTTTAAGTGACTCTCCAGGTTAACTGCTTTCTAATACGTTTTGAGCTACTAAAGGTTTTTAAAACAGAAATGGGATTAGGAGTCCTTAAATCCCATTCAACTGTGTGCACTATGGATCAGGTATTTCTCCTGAATTCCATCTGTGGCCACGGTCTCAACAGGTCAATGAGGAGAGAGCCCCCAAGCCTACCCATCATCAGCTGTCACCTAAACTTGCCCCCTGACTGGCCTGACATACATCCTTACTCTAAGAATTTAGTAAAGGACTATCTTAAATGGCATCCTGCCTGTGAGGAGGCAGTGTGGTTAATCTTTGACAAAAGAGCATTCACGTGTCAACAAAACAAATGCCTAATGGAAGGCCCTACTGCAAAAGAATAAAGTAGGCCATTCAAGCTGCCAATAAAAAAGAAATTTAGAAAAGATTGAAAGTTTGATTCCAGCATCATCATTTCCACTGAGATTGAAGTCCGACCCAACATCCAGTGCTCCTTCAGCAGCCTTAAACTGAAGTTACACCAGGCCCCAAAGGGTCGACAGGAAGAGTCTCCTGTAATGACATGATTTCAACTCAGAGGAGGGGAGAAAGGAAATCAAAACACTCTCTCTTAAATTGATTTTTTTAAGGTAAAACATGCTTTCAAGGTTATTGTGGAAAAGATTACAGATGGAAGAGAAATACTTTCTTATCTTCCAGTCTACTTTCCCTAGATTTGCCATAGGAATCCTTTCTTTTCCATACAAAGGGAATATTCTTGAGTAGTCCTAGATTTTGCCACACCAGAAACTGAGTTGCCTATTTCAACAGAATTCATGTCTCTACCCTATGGATGTAAGCAGATTAATCCTTAGATCAAATATTATCTAATGCATTTTAATCCAATTCCTCTCTTGCTTATATAGGTTATAAAATAGGTTTATTTTTTCAAATCCAGCCCATAATTTAGTTTCCTCCAAATGTATATATTCGCACCAAATGTAACAGCCTAATAGCCAATAAAACAAAGAAAAATCAATCATTTGTGCTAGAAAACAAACAAAAACAAAAACAGGAACCTAACCAAACAAAAACAAACTGCATAAATTTTCTTAACCTTTCCTATGGTGGTAGGAAATAATCCATACTGCTAATCTCTTAAAAGATTCTATTCCACTGGCCTCAAATGGAGATGATTTTGCCCACCCAGGAAACACATGACAATGCCTAGAGAAATTACTGAGTGTCACAAACAGGGGGTGCGCTGCTGGCATCTAGTAAAGATTGGGTTGCTACAAAACATCCTAAAGTGCACAAGACAGGCCTCTACCAAAGAATTATCTGGCCCAAGATTCCAATCATGCCAAGGTTGAAAAATACCCGTTAATCTGTACTACTAAACGATACTTCCTGGTTTCCAATTTATAACACTGTTTGGGCACCTGGTTGGCTCAGTTGGTTAAGCATCTGACTTCGGCTCAAGTCAGGATCTCACGGTTCGCGGGTTTGAGCCCTACATCGGGCTCTGTGCTGACAGCTAGGAGCCTGGAGTCAGCTTTGGATTCTGTGTCTCCCTTTCTCTTTGCCCCTCCCCTTTTCATGCTCTGTCTTTCTGCCTCTCTCTCTCAAAAATAAACATTAAAAAAAACCAAAGATTTATAACACTGTAGAACAGTTCCCAATGTTATTTGCGCTTTATAGAAATGTTCCATATGGAAACCTGAAAAGAGACCTGTCGGCAATTTCTTTCTGGATTACACTGACTGTACCTGCTAGTACTTTTACAAAGTAAGGGGCAGTCAGTATTTTTATTATACATAATTTTTTCTTGGTTTTATCACACAATATAAAAAAGCATTTGGCATGCATTTTGACTATTCTTATGTTGAACTTAATATAGTAAAAAGCCCACAGTTCCAAGTTTGTACTAAAGGAGTTCTTTTGCTTATAGCTAGAGCAATCCTTCATTTCAGTGCTGTAAGGTGCCAACCTCACTTTTACTCCATGTGTGCCATTCATCTTCAAGAGTGTTAAGCCCGAAGGTTTCACCTTTGTACACAATCCTCAAAATAACTATCTGTTCCAGATAAGCCTTTAAATTAGATTGTAAACTCCCTGAGGCCAAGGATATTCCTTCCCCTTATTTTCTACATATACTAATATATACATATATATATATATATATATATATATATATATCTGTGTGTGTATATATATATACATAATATATACATATATATATATATATACACACACACAGATATATATAGCCTAAAAATCAAACACTTTAGGTAATAAGGTCAAAGAATTTCAAATATGCTTTGATATTGGATTAGTTGTTATAAATAGATCCCAGAAACTTCCAGAGAAGCCTCTAATGATCTAATGCACAACAACTCAGTTGCATGTATTTCTCTAAAAACCGAGAAGTGGTAGGGGGAAAAAAAAAGTTGGTGGAGGATTCTTTCTAGTGCTAATCTGCTTTGACAACGTTTATAAGAAGTATTATTGGATAGGCAAAACTGTATGGAAATCATCTGCAGTAGAGTTTGAAGTGAACTGGACTGATGATTTAGTATGTCACCGAAATATTTTTCACTGACTGAAGAGTTATTTCATCTTGATGGACAACCCAGTGGTTCTTGAAGATGACCATGTTCTCTTTTGCTCATGGACCTTTATTATGTTCCACTTTTGCCACATCCAACACACGCTCAGGTACACACACACACACACACACACACACACACACACAGCCAAACCCCTTCCAAGTCCCAAGTACTCTTAAACTAATTTATTCCTATTCAATCTACCGGTCTCCACTTAGATATTACTTCAATTTGTTATTCCCAAATATATGTTAGATATTCTTCTAACATACAGCATTTTCTCTCCTCTTTTATCATTTATTTATTTATTTTAAATTTTTTGAGTTTATTTATTTCAAGAGAGAGCGAGCAAGCAAGCACAAGTTGGGGGGCGGGGAGTAGGGTGTGGTGCAGAGAGAAGGAGAGACAGAATCCCAAGCAGGCTCCACACCAGCAGCACAGAGCCCGATGAGGGGCTCGAACTCATGAACCGCGAGATCATGATCGTGACCTGTGCAGAGGTCAACAGTCAGATGCTTGGACAACTGTGCTACCCAGGCACCCCACTGCTTTTCCTCTTTTAGCACTTACAATATTATTGCTAATAACCTACTACATGGCAGTTGCCCACATATTTGTCCACATTTTCCATTAAAATATAATCTCCAGGATAATAAAATCAATGTCTATTTCAAGTACACTGAGATATCTTCAGAGCCTAGGACTATGCCTGGTACCTCTTCACTAATAATAAGTGTCTGCTAAATTACTGAACAGATGAATGAAATAAAACATATAAACAGTCAGTTTTTATGTATCCATTCCTATTCAGAGCACATATAGGGTTTGACTCAGACCAGACAGTTACATATTCAAAACAAACAATAAATCAAGGTTGAAGTGATTTGGGGACCCAGACCTTTAGAGAAAAAGCCAGAAAGCACTGGGCGCGGATACAAATGGAAGGGGGGGGGAATGAAACCACAAACTTCAGTAAAAATTTATATCCCACTATTCACCAGCTGTTCTGTGCTTTCTTCTTTAAGAAACCTTGTATTCTCATCATTGTATGCCTACTATGGAAATCCCCACCCCTGCCCAGCAAAAAACAAGAACACTAAATTATCTTAAAAACTTTTCTATGTAGATCAGAGAGCACAGTGACAACTATTAAAAAGCTAATAATTTGTAAGTATTATAGTGTACAGCATTACCTTGTCTGGATTAAGTCCCAATGCTTCCCCCCATCCCAAGCTACCCATGGTATTATTTATTTCATCATACTTCTCCTTCCCCCAAACAGTCATTTGCTTTAAGTCAAAATTGGTCAGGAGAAAGAGCACAGCCCCCATTTTGTAGTTTTTATAGTCACATGCCTGCCCCTATCATAACCAATGTCCTACCTTTAAAGATAGAAACACAGAGTTATGAACAACAGTTCTGCTATCTAATGTGGTGCTTGCATTTAACTGATCACCAGCTCTAGTGGCGAGATGCAGACCACTGTCAGATACCTAGTATTTTTCAAGACATTGTCCAGACTAGTTTCCCTGGTGCTTTATCGGAGGGTTTTATCAGGCCTCTGCATGATAAGGGTTGCTACTATTTACCAAGTTGGAATTTTTGTAAAATTCCTTAATTTTCTGTTGTTAATCCATCAAACACAAACACATGAAAACTTATCTTATTCTACAAGAAGACATGATTGTTAGCGAACTCCAAGGAGATAGAGGGTTGGGAGCGATGGGTTGTCTTTAGTTTACTTAACACTATCCAAACCAGGCTACTCTGTGTTTGACACCAGAGGAGAGAGCAATCTATGCCTAGGAGTAAACGCCCCATTTCATTTCTCTCCGCAGATTCAGATCCGGACTTATTAGGAAGAAGGAATTTACTTTTTTTTTTTTTCTTGTTAGAACAGACATCATAAGATACACTCTGTTGGTGATGATACAGAGGCATAATTTTAAACCATTTAGAAAAAAGATAAAGGAAAAATTGTAAAAGAGAGTAACTCTGTATTTCCAAAAGTAACCTTAAAAGCATTTACAGTACCCCCTATAATTATTTTAATTCAGAATATACTCCTAAGCAGTAGTATAATATAGACTTTCTCAATATTTAAAAATAATATTTTTCATTTGCAAAATCATTTTTTCAGATGCCAAATGAGGCTAAAATATAATTCAGGCTCTTTAAAAAAAAACAACACTAAACAAAAAAAGGGGGTGGGAATATGATAAAAATATATTTCACTTCACGAGGAATTTTAGAAATCAAGCAGCAAAGAAATTGTTTAACCTGCCAACTTCTTAGAAACTTTGTAGTTCTTGCAAGCAATCTTTTCTTACAAGGTTTATGAATACAGTAGTCTGCAAGAGGTCCATTCCATGTCTCCACTAAAATGGATGGAAAACGAGCAATGAACTGGTAGGTTGTGCTGGTTCAGAGTCCTGAGCCCTTAAGTCCATTTCACAGGAATACTCCCTTCTCATTTACTTCAGCACCTTTTCTCCAAAGCATCACTTCCACCCATATGTTTATTCTCCAACCCTCTGGGAAGTCACCTTTCATCAAAAGAAGTGTGTTAATCTTCCGCAGTATGACTGCCATTGGCAACTCCTGCCCCCTTTATGCTGCTCCCATTGGAGTATTCAAAAAAAATAAAAAAAAAAGCTTTTAGGACTCACAACAATACAAAAAGGGGAAAAAAAATCCCTTACCTGTCTTGGCAGATGGAAGAGTGCAGTCTCAAAACCCAGTTATACAGACTTCAGTAATCATAAAATGCATGAGCCTAAGAAAGACATCCTCTAATTTATTTCTTAGAAACATACTGTAAACTTGTTGCCTATTTTTCCCTTTAAAGACTAAATTAAAAAAAAATACTTATTTCCCCTTTTCAACACTTACTGGGCAACAACCTTCTCCCAAATATTATAAAGATATAATACTTGGTGTTGTTTTATCATAAATGGGTATATAGTCAGATAATATTTAATCAATAAATAACCAAATCATACATATAACTAAATATATAACCAAAGAACAAGCAAATCTCATGAAGTTGGAGAAGTGATAAACATGGATATTCTATTGCAAGTTTCATTAATTTCAAAAAATTATGAATAAATTCCCAGCAGGGATTACAATACCCAGGAAGGATTAAAGAGCTTTGGCTTTATTAGAATCAAAGGTGTTACATGGCTGATTTCTCACTTTACCTTTCCTATCTATAGTCTCATTCAGCACAAATTTGAAGGAAACCATCCAGATTTCTGGACGTGTATGCCTAAAAGAATTCATGATGACAAATCTACCAGATGTTGCTAGCCAGTAGAAGGAACACCAGCCACACCATTTGCTCTTCCCAGGAAGATAGACACTCACATTAAAAAGTGAAATCTGAAGGCGCCTGAGTGGCTCAGTTGGTAAAGCATCCAACTTCGGCTCAGGTCATGATCTCACAGTTTGTGAGTTTGAGCCCCGCATTGGGCTCTGTGCTGACAGCTCAGAGCCTGGAGCCTGCTTTGGATTCTATGTCTCCCTCTCTCTCTGTCCCTCCCCCACTCATGCTCTGTCTCTCTCTCTCTCTCTGTCTGTCTCTCTCTCTCCTTCAAAAATAAATAAACATTAAGAAATAAATAAAAATTTATAAAATCGAAATCCATTGCTGCCAAACACCTCGTTTTGGTATATTCAGCGCATGTTGTTTCTCAGCCTTGGTTGGCACTGTGACATCTTGACCCAGATTATTCTTCGTGGTGGGAAGCTACCCAGTATTTTGCAGGAGGTTTGGCAATAGCTCTGGCTTCAACCAACTAGAAGGTGGTAGCAACTCTTTCTCCCTCCTCTGACCCCCGTTCTCAGGCTATGATGACCAAAAATGTCTCTAGGCATTATCAAATGTCCTTTAGGAGCAAAACTGTCAGTGGTTGAGAACCACCGAATTCACCGTGTTACATTAATGAAGAGTTATGAAGATAGTCTTTCATTCTTTCTAACTCATTTTTCCGCTCTGAATCAGTTCTAAATAATTTTTTAAGTTTATGTATTTATTTTGAGGGGGGGGAGGTGCGGGTAGGGGTGTGGAGAGCAGAGCGAGAGGGAGAGTCCCAAGCAGGCTCCATACCATCAGCGCGGAGCCTGACTCGGGGTTTGAACTCACAAACAGTGACATCATGACCTGAGCCTAAACCAAGAGTCCGATGCTTAACCAACTGAGCCACCCAGGTGCCCCTGAGCTAAATCAGTTTTAAAATATCAAATATTTTCATCAAGGTAGGATACCTACCTGAAAGCTAATATACCCAAGTGGGTTATCAGTAAAATTATGGTCTCCCCAAGGCCTCATTCTGTGCTTTCGAGTACAAAGTACTGGAAAGAATCCTTGACAAGATGAAGCTATACAATCTCATCCAACAAATGATCTTACTTCAAAATTCACACCAACTTTACTATTAAGCAAAAAACAGGCACATTTTCAAATATTGATTCCAACTAATGTCTGATCCTAACAGGCATGATCTTATCAAGGCCCCACTATAATAGAAGGAGTGTCAGGGTTAAACAGAATAGGCCAGGATAAGATCACAATCTACCTCACAATGATGTGATGGTATCGCAGAATGGGGGTAGTATTCTAAGTAATTATCATTAATAGATCCTGGCACAGGAAAGAGCAGGCCTCACTAGGTTTAAACAAATTTGAATGAGATAAAACAAGGTTGTTGAGAATCATACTTTAAGGTACCAGGTGTTCTTGAAGTCATTTTTTAGAGTTTAAAATACTAGATTCTAAGTGGACAGGGAGGTGTAGAATGATTTTAGTACCACGAACATGTAAGGGGGGGGGATGTCCCTTTATTATTGATGTGGGTGCATTTATTCGTCTTTCTTACGTTCTGATCTAATTAGAGTATTTGTAAACAGGTTAGTTCTAGCTGCTGAATGAGGTTAAATGCATTTGCTGTTTGCAGTCTGCTAGACATCAATCTAATAATTAATCTCCATCACAACCATTAGACCAGTTTTGTTTATATATATTCTTTAAGTCCTTGGCCCAGCTTTAGGATATTCTTTCAACACTATGTAAGGTTTCTTAATGCCTTAATGAAATGGTTCAAAGTAGCTTTTTCAACTTTTAAAAGTAAGATCATTGTACTGCACTGATTCATTCATTCTTTGACCTCTATGCCCTAGTATACAAAAACTCGTGATTGTTACTTCATTATTTACTTCTCAAAGCCATAAGGAATGCATGCAATCTGGAAAAAAAAAAAAGAATCAGGATACCTTAATCAGGATGCCTTTTTCAACTAATTAATGACAACTTAATAGACAAAATGGCATCCAGTAGAAGATTTTTATCTTTTGGAAGGTCTGTTGTATAAATCCATTGCTACTTACTGAGGTTTTTAGGCTTATTACATTGAGCTAAATAAATACTTGCATGAAAAAAAATAGTGATCATTAGTCCAAATAATTAAAAGAACACAAATGATTTTGCTAGAAACTTGCTTTTAAACTCTAAATAGGTCACTACTCCCTCTCCCTTTATAAAATAGAGATAACAAGTCCTTTTCTTACCACCATGACACAACATTTATAAAGTTAAGCAAATATAAGGGTATTAATTAGTAAATGTGATCAAAAATGTTTCAGTGTTTTCATATGCATTGAAAGCATAATTATGATTATGATTATTACTAGCACTGTTATTTTTCTTATTTATACTCTGTCCAGACTTCCCTGGGAGGGGGAAAAGCCAAACTATATCTTACTCCGTGTTTCTTTTCTCAAATGGGTGATTAATTACAGGTGCTGAAATCTTTTGGCTAATCATCCAGGATGAATGCATTGCTTAAATCAGCAGGACATAGAGAACTCTAAACGCTACTAGTTGTTAACACAGTAAAGCAAAACAGAACATTCTACACTTTGTATCTTGTCTAAAAATAATGCAGTCATTGACCTTAACCTTATCAAACCGGTCCCATCATCAAGGTCAAATACAACAGTAAATAACTTCAGTTGAACATGAGCATACCATAAGTATTTGTGATACACTGTATCTATAGTTTCATTTTTCTACATAAAATGTGCTCACAAAAATTAATTTTTTAAGTAAATAAATTTAATTTTGAAATGGATTAGTGAAATCTGGTGAAAACTTAATATACAAAGGGCATCTATCCACTCTTTAGTCTTCTGAGAGCCTCCATTTCCACCTCAACACCATAATACACAATACACATGGACAAATTCCAAATATGTATCTAGAGAGACCAAAAACAGTAGTTGTTATCAGCATATACTCTCATATGATGGAGAGATTCTCTCCTTTACTTTGGCCAAAGGAAAGAGGACATATGGGAGGCAATTCAGAAAAATTTTAGACCCTAATTATTTAGGAGGGACATCACTGATGGGTAATGGATGAATATTGAGGCTGTCTACTAAATCCAGAGAACCATTTGACATCTGTGTAGCACCAGATGAAGAGATAGCAAAAGCACAGGTGTGGTGCTGGTTTTCCAGACTTGGAACACTTCACAAGAGTTAGCCATTGGCTTGGTTCACAGAGTGGCAGGAATGTTAAGCAGGCGCAGCTATATTTGAATCTCTCTTAGCAACTACCACGATGCATCCTGCTAATTCACTTTCCAGTTTCCATTTTGCAGTAACAGATTAAACAAAGAAAGGAAACTACTATCTGGAAAAAAAATCATCAGTTTGTTGAAAAACATATGGAAATACTGGTTTTTGTTTCTTCACGCACTAAAGGGATTTATGCGAAGAGAGAGCAAATGCCACAGAGCGAAAGTAGGGGCTGACTCTGTTGCCAACAGGCTCATCACTATTTTTCATCTTTGTAACATATACCCACAATATGCTCTTTTTCTTCAGCCTGCTAATCAGGGCAGTGGTACCTGATAGTGGATGATTGACTAAAGAAATCAAGATTGAACTTATTCCCTGAGGCACACAGTACCCCAGATCAAAGAGTGCACATGTGGCATCCTGAAAATGCAATCCCACTGCTCTCGCCTCTCAACTCCCTGACACAGGAACCAAAGACAAAACAGTGGTACTGTCTCTCTTTAAAGAGGGAGCAAAGAATTAGAGGGAGAATTTAGAGATCTGGACTGACTCCATTAAATAAATTCTTTTTAAAAAGCTCACGGCTAGTTTTTACTTTCTAACCCAATTTTCCATATTCTAATCTCAATGACAAATTAAGAATAGCCATGTTGGATGCTAAATGCTTAAACCCAGGAAGATCTCTGTGCACATGAATGGATAGAATTTCATCTGGAAACATGGCTGTATTAAAAATGCAATGCAGTTTATTTCAAGAATCTGACAGAAATACTGGTGTTAATACTGGTGGGGTTTTTTTCTTTTTCTTTTTTTTTTTTTAATCTGCAGCACCTTTAATTACATTGTAATTTAAAAAAACACTTCTTTTCTTTAGCTATTTCAGAAGTCATTCTATTTCATT
This sequence comes from Lynx canadensis, assembly GCF_007474595.2. NCBI lineage: Eukaryota > Metazoa > Chordata > Mammalia > Carnivora > Felidae > Lynx > Lynx canadensis. The sequence continues at coordinate 32,380,193 of NC_044320.2, forward strand.
GAGTGCATGGTTAATAGACAATATTCTAAAGAAGGCTCACCTACCATTTCATACATAAGAGCACACAGAATAATAACAAACTTCATCCTGATTTAGGATCAGATTTTTAATGGCATAAAGAGCATTATAAATATCAATGGAAACTATAAAAATGTAATTAATGCCTGTGGAGTTATGAAGTTACCTCCTTTTATCAGTTTTCTAGTATATTCAGTTGTATTCAATATACAGCATTCTCAAAGCATTATAAGGAAACTCAAGCTCCAACTTAAGGAACTATAGTGAGCATTTAATCATTTCACAGTGGAATCTGCTTCATTTCCACACATCCCAATGATATGAAAGCACTTCACCATTACCAATACAGTATTAATAGTAATATCCATGTGCAGTGCTGATAAGATCTAATTCTTTTACCACATTCAGTTCGCTAGTTAAAAAAATTAATTATATTATTTCACAATTGGTCAGCATGGATCATGTAGCTTTTGAGATGAGGCACATCTGCAAAATGGAAGCAAGTTACTGAGAAACTGTTTCTTTTAATGTTTATTTTTTGAGAGACAAAGAGAGATAGAGAAAGCAAGAGAGAAAGCAGGGGAGGGGCAGACAGAGAGGGAGACAGAGAATTTGAAGCAGCCGCCAGGCTGTCAGTGCAAAGCCGGACACGGGGCTGGAACTCAGGAACTGTGAGATCCTGACCTGAGCCGAAGTGGGACACTCAACTGTCTGAGCCACCTAGACACCCTGTTACTGAGAAACTTTTAAGTGCTGTATACATCATGAATATTTTGTATTGGTTGATGGTAAAAAACCATTCAACTCACATTATAATGCATTTCAGCAGCAACTGGAGTCAAACAATACAGTATAAGGTAAGTTAAAGTTAGATTATAGTAATTGATCAACTAAAATGGACTGCACTTCTTGTTTCTACTGATTTCCCTTCTTTTCAACGTTGAGATAACTACATACACACTAGCAAAAGATAATAAACTATCGAGAAGTTTGCTGCTAAGACAGTAGGCTCCCCGTTCCTTTGGATGCTGTCAAACCAACTGAACTGAGATGACTTGCTTCTCTTTTCAAGCCTTCAGTGGTTATGGAGGTATAAAAATAATCATCAAAAGACTGAGTACCCTGGGGGCACCTGGGTGGCTCAGTCAGTTGAGCATCTGACTTAGGCTCAGGTCATGATCTCATCAGTTGATGCGTTTGAGCCCTGCATCCGGCTCTGTGCTGACAGCTCAGAGCATGGAGCCTGCTTCAGATTCTATGTGTCTCTCTCTCTCTCTCTCTCTCTCTCTCTCTCTCTCTCTCTCTCTGCCCCTCCCCTGCTCATGCTCTGTCTCTGTCTCAAAAATAAATACATTTAAAAATAATTTTAAAAAAAGAAAAGACTGAGTACCCTCTTGTCCTCTACAATGTGAGTGGCATGCAAGGTTTGCAATAAACATTAGCAACACTTTATAATAATAATATTCCTCCCAAATCATTTTATTTCTTAAGACTAGTGATAAATACTAAAATTAAAGATACAGTTCCCATCCCAATTAAACTGTTTACATCTTGTATCATCACAAAATATTTAGTATACTATTGCAATGAAGGTTATAGACAGTTCTCAATAATTCAGGCTCATGGAGAATAGAGAATAAGGAGAAATGAAAACTGACAGAAAATCAAATAACATGAGAGAACTCTGAGTTTTATTGCTTGCATATTTTTTACATTTCTCACATTTTCTTCTTCTTTTCTTACCATATTTGTCACTAATACGATTGGGTCTCCCTATAATGCTCTAGTTGGCCAAGAATTATAAACATCTTTTACATCCTGCAGATTTATACACCTAAATACTCTACACTTGTTCTAAGTTACCTATTAGAGTACTTAAAATGTCCTTATGGTAATTTGGCAATTGTGTGTTTTGCTATAAGATAAAATAATAAAATTATGAGAAATAATAAAATTACAGAAACATTATCAATATTTATGATGTTGCCTAATCTATGACAAGAAAAACATTGGGTAACTTCGTGTAACTCATTCCACAAGAAGGGGGCCCTTCACTTCATGAGATTGTTTTATTTAGGAAAGTTAGGAGTATAAACAAAATAAAATTAAAATAGTAATCTTACTTGTTGGCAAAAATCAACCATTTATTGTGTGTGTGTCTGTGACTCTACATATGTGTGTGTATGTGTCTGTGTGCCTATGAATATGGCTTTTTGTGCGTTATGTTTGTTCAAAGCAATACATAAATTCATAAATATTATAAATGAATAGAATTCAGTTATATTTAAATACTCATCCAAGAAGTAATTCCATTTGAGAAGAATTCAGATATTTGTGTCCTTACTGCTTAGCAGGGTTCCTGACTTATATTACATGCAATATTAGTCAAGTTTTCCTTCAAGATGTCTAGCACAATGTACCTAACAGAGGTTAGGTTAGCCATTCAATTGTTTGTAAGCAACAGCAGGGGAAGACCATGGAAATAGTTATGAAGTAACATTCTACTACCCTCTCATTTGTCTGTAAGAAGGATTAAAATACATACACACACAACTTGGAAAGCACGCAATTTGATTAGTTAGTGTGACAATAAAATGGGTCCATCCCCTCTATCTTGTCCTGTACGTAACCAATGGCCAGAGGTTTAGATTGCACCCCTTCTAGCAAGTTTACTGAATGATTAATGCCAAATAAAAATAAATGACCATATAAGAAAATCTCGTTGCTCTTCACGAATGCAAACAATGAGTATTATTATCCAAATAAATCTATCCTTCCAGCGCTTTTTTAGGAAGAAAAAGTTGTGCTTTGAAATGACACTGGTAAATATGTCACTTTCCTTCTGGTTTATCTTTACATGCAGACATTCTTTTAAACAAAAGTTAAGAGTCTGAGTTCAACTCACCAAAACAAAGAGATTAAAGTTGAAGAGGGAGTCTCCCTCTATCAGCCAGGCCTCAGCTGAGGGGGCACAGTTCACCTCTAGGCAACTAAGTTCCTAACTGAGCACTGGACTCTCCATGGTATGTGAGGTCAGTGCCTATCATTTATCCCTCTGACAACCACTTTGTTTTTCACTCTTTATGCCTGTATGCTTATTTATAACATGCCAGACTAACAGTGGGATGAATGAAAGAGTAAACCAGCAGAATCTAAGCCTGAAGATACTTAAAGATATAAAAGCCTGTTGACAGGATGCCAACTTTTCTGGCCCCCATTCACTAACTGCTCTCCATTTTTATTATCGTGGAATGCTACAAAATACTAGTTCTCTTTTGCTGGAGCTTCAACTGTCTTCTGGTTGTTTTTCTTCATGGGTAAGAATTATTTTATTCTAGCTGTTCTAGGAAACATAGATCAGTTTTGAAAGCTCACTAGAATTCTCTTAGCTATATGAATTGGCGGGGTGGGGGGGGGTGTAAACATTTAATGTGGATTTTTTAAAAATCCACAGTAAAAATAGCACATTTATCCCCTTTACAAAAATCCCAATAAATAACAAAGGTACATTAGGCTCCAAAACAGCTTAACTGAACCATATGTGGATCCAAAGGCCTGCCAAAATGGAATCAGCATTGTAAAAGATAGTTTCATATTTCATCTACCCATAAAATAGGAACTTACAGAATATAAAATGTATTGGCCACTGGCACAGAGCTTGTGATGACAATGGCATGGAAACTCACTGTCAGCAGATTAAAAGTGACCTCCAATATAGACTCTGGGAGGTTTCTTGAGATTTTTCTCTCTTTGTCTATTTTTATTACTTATTATTATTTCTTGTCTTTTTGACTTAGATTGACTAATCACAGATTATGGAACAAGCAACTTAAAACAGCATCTTGAACCTCAGCCCTTCTGACAATCATAGAATTTCACCATTACAGTATTTCCTCAGAAAATCTTCGAGAAGCAGCAGAAGGTTTGGCACTGAACCCTTAGGACCCCATTAAGGGCCTCTGCCGTATTCCACAGCTCGTCTAGCCCAAAACGGCACACTCTACTCCCACAGATGCTCTCCAAAGCCATTTGGAATCCTCTTTTCCTTATCAGGCTGATACAGACCTGCATCATCCTCGGAGCCTTCTGACAGGGGCTACAACAATTGGGGGGGGGGGTGATACAACTGTTCATTGTTTCCTTTCACAAAACCCTGCCACAGGGCGCAGATTAACACCAAAAAATAGATGGCTGCAACCAAAGAGAAACATTTTTCAGAGTGCCTCCACCTGATTAATGAAGCAATGGAGCCGACCACTGTTTGGCGCCCATGATGCACTCTCCCCCCGCCTCCTCCTGGAGTATCAGTGAGATGGGAACACTTCTGCCAGTGTCTGCTTCCTTTGAAGAGCTGTCATGCTCATAAGGTTTTGAAGGGAGGAAGGCAACAATTCTCAAACTGCCTGTGCTCCCTGTTGAAAATATTCACGTAAAGGAGTGAAACTTCTTTTTGCCACCATTGAACTTTTTTAAATGAAGAAAAACGCTCTTTTTTTTCCCCCCTCTTGTAGATACCTCATTCAACATGTACTTGGGACCTGACGCTTGTCTCAGATGCGCATGCGGACATCACTGGGCACCTCATGTGGACTAATGTGCTACACATGCCTGAGCAGCAGTGATTTTAAGATGCAAGGTGGTAACGCCATATCCGAGATTAGTATCAGAACCCAAGGGACTCTTGCTGCTCCTGTCCACGGGGTAACGCTCACACATGGGGTAATGAGAAACAAATGGTATTTGTTTGACTTCTTAATAAAATCTCAAACTTAAGGCATGTGAAATGCCTTTGCTCTTCCGAACTCGGTCCCCATTTCTTCATATTTCATGGTGTGTCACAGCCTGTGTTATGACTGCCTTATTCACTCCATTCTATACCGAACTCTAAACTGCCATAAATAATGGAAGAATTGAGTTAACATTTTAAAATACGAACCTAACTCAAAAGTGAATCAGACAGGGTAAATTACTTTTCCAATTGTCTGAAATCCCCAATCACACACCTGAGAAATGCCTTCTGAAGAATAACTTCTTACAAAAAGAAACACAAAGAAGCCAGGATAATTCAAAAAGCAGTTTGACCGCTTAACCTTTCTTTCTCTTCCTCAAAATACATGTTTTCGCTCTGCTTCTGTGGTGATTGTACTTAGATGATAAATACTCTAAGTACACACCTTGTACTTCTCTAGGCTATGAGTTCTCAGAACAGCCATGCTAGCTAATCAGTAAGTATATCTGTGTGTCTAAATACATGTGTGCACATGTGTATGAAGAGGTATATGTACAATGACAACCAAAGTGCTTTTTAAATATGTTCAGAGAGGGGACAGAAGAGAAAAGCCTGCATGCACTGCCTACGGGAGCGGTGTTTAAAGAAATGGGTAATCTATTTTCTATTCCTGGGCACCATAAAAAGTAATCTAGGTCTGTACAACAATCTGTATCTTTTTTTCAAAGTGACTAACTGCATATAATTCTATATAATTTTACAACAACTCTATGACGCCTAGCTGGCATAATAACATCCGTTTTATAAGTGAAGAAGCGGAGAGCGTGTGTGATTATCCAAGATAGCACATCCACTACGGGTGATAACAGTCAGAAGTAGAATCAGCTACCGTAACCACATCATGGGCTCTTTCCCATACTTTCTCTCCCATCTCTTTACAGTGTGTTAGTGTAGGTTTCTCAAAATGACTGAAAGAGAAGGAACACTCAGCAAACACTCCGCTTTTGGTTCCTAATTCCCAGTAAATTTTGTAGAAGTCGCGTTTTATACATTTCAATTCATCTTTCGCTATCGTCCCAATTTCCAAATAAATTAATCAAGAAGTTACTAATCACCTTCCAAGTGGGAAACCTTATTTAGCTTCAAAAGTAAGAATAACATAGATGTCATCTTCATCAAGTCTTTTACTTCTCAGCTAACCTTTGATTTTGATGATGATACGTTATAACATATGACTTAATATTTTCGGTTCATATTCACTCCATTTTCTTTTGTGATTTCTCTTATTGCTCTTATTGTCCAAAAGTCCTTCTTTATCCAGAGGTTGGGTAACTATGTAAACTACCTTCAAGGGTAAACAGACCCTGAGAGGGCTCCAAAGAGCCCAGCCTTTGGTTTCAATGCCTTGTGCAATTCTCTTCCCTCTGGTGCAGGCTAGTCTAGCGACTGGATTTTAATGAATAGAATTTAGCAAAAGTAATGGACTCCTGCTTCCGAGATCAGGCTACAGAAAACACTGTGGCTTCCATCTTAGGCTCCTTCTCTTGCTCTCTTACTTGCTTGCTCAAAGAGAAGTCAGCTGCGATGACATGAGTTGCTCTATGGAGATGCCCACGAGGCAAAAAACTGGGTCAGTAGCCTTGCTTAGTGAGCTTGCAAGCCAATCTTCCTGTAGTTGAGAGTTAGAGGACACCATAGCCCTGACTGTCGCTGTGATTGCAGCCTTGTGAGAGACACTGTATCAGAGACATCCAGATAAGCTGTGCTCACATTTCTGACTCTCAGAAACTAGGAATAGAGAGTATGAGAGAAAAACCCACAAAGCTTACACACATAGCCCTATGCTTGACTCTGAATCCCAACCTTTATAACAGAAAGAGATATAACACCAGTAAAATGGCACAAAAGACATACAGGTTACTAGAATCAAGAAGCCACAGTTTTGCCAAACTAGGCCAGAGGATTCTGTGAGGAAAGTGATGTAAAAGTAAATGAATAATAAGAAATTACTTAAAATTTTATGGGTAAATTCACAAAGACATGTTAATTCCAAAAGAGAGTTCCTCAAATAATTTCCTAAGTTTCCAAAAGCACTTAAGAGATACTGCTTTATTTTTCTCTTATTAGAGAAACATTGCCTCTGGACCATCACACAACATTAACATAAAGCCTCATAGGAGTGGCTTAAACAAGGTCACACTCACAAACTTTCCTATACCAGGAAAACCTCATGATATTAAAGATTGTCAATGATAACTGAGAGCTATTGTTAAATTATATTTGATTAATGGTATCCTGGGAATACCTATTCATAGTTTAAAAGCAGAGTTCAATATTTTATAACATATTTCAAGAGTTATCCCTAAGTCATACTGATTTTTAAGACCAAACAGAAGAAATACAAAATCGTCCATTTTTTCCACTGTTATCATTTCCAACTTACTGAATGTATTAATTATCATGCCTAGCTGACATCACTGCAAAATCCTCGTAACATCGGAACAATATTTATCATAACCATGCAAATAATGGGTAAAAGTGTACAATGCCAAACCAATTGTTTTAAAAAAACTTGTGGAATGCCAAGTCTTCAAAAAAAAAATCAAGGAGAAAGATTTTAAAAGTCAAGTCATGCCAGATATATCAGCAAATATCAGAAGAAAATTTTGATCAACTTTTCAAACTGTTCTTCACAGTGCTTTCTCATTTTAACCTCTCCTCCAGCCAAAAATGTTTTCTGAGCTTTATATTCTATAATCTGTGTTATGAAAACAATAGAGTTATATTTTGCTAAACACTCCCTCACCACCCAAGAATTTGACAAACTCCCCTTGGGGAACAGAGACTCTATTTCCACCTTCTGAGGGACCATAAAATGTGAAAAAAGTCTACAAACGGGAACGATTCCACAAAGAGTGTCTAGAGCTATAAACCAATAGCCAGACTTTGTCTTCGATGCTTATATTCCCTGGAAAAGGTAGTACTACTCATTGGTCTCTTCAAATTTATACACATCTTCTTCTTAGAACAACTTTGATCATATGATGATATGAATAACTAAACTACCCCTTCTAGACACTGACTAAATTAATAGCATCACATGGAGTCATTTTAATAACTACTTAAAAAGATCATCTTCAATAAATTTCTCCTTAAATTCTAGAGAAAGGGAACAGTGAATATTCTGACATGAAGAAAAAGATCCTTTTTGTTTATTCAAACTTGGCCTAAGTTTAGATAAATAGATTTAGCCATGTATCATAATTCAAAGGCAAAAATGTGTTTAAATGTCAGGCATAAGTGAGTAAAGTATAAATAAACTGTCTACATATGACGAGGAATTGTCTTTGTGTTCCCACCTTTCAAAGGCAAGTCCAAACATAAAGAACCTGGAAAGACTTCACCCATCAGAAGAAACAATGAATCAAAAAGAGATTGAAATTAGCAGTGAGATTAGCTACACACAAGGGCGTATCTTGGAGGCAGGTACAAATTATCAAGAAAGGCCCAATTTATATTTTCATTTCAACATTATTTTCTCATATTACAATATAACGCCATCCACTGCCAACATCATCACTATGCCTGCACTATAATACCATCAGTCCCTTCAGATCCATACGCAACTGACTTGTCTGGTTTGCCTCTATAGAGATCTGAATTGTGAAATAATTCTTTTGTCCTTGGGTTCTTCCTTTCTGACTCACATTCTATAGGATGCCTTTACCAACGTGGGATTCCATACCAATATCTCCCTTCTCCCACAAACAAACAAATAACAAACAAACAAATAGACAAGAAACCTACTCTAATTCCAAAAACCAGACCAATGTGTCACTTTCCAAGGCTTTGCTGCTTTAAATGTCTTGTCTCATGTCTTCTTCGAGCAGCTTCCACTCAGTTTCCATTAATTCTCCACAAAGCAGATAGAGTGTAAGAGAAGCCAGGATCTTGGCCTCCCTAAGGGACAAATCTACAACCTCCATCAATAATGAATTTCACCAACGCTTCCCAAGAGGAAGAGGGTACAATTAAAAAGGTTATAAGTCCTTGCACTACTAGAACCTAAGGGCATCCGTGAATGAAACTGGCTTAAGCCCAATTAGAGGAATCAGTACATTTGTCTTCTCTTGGAACAACCCTGCTCTTACGGTTCCCATCAATTCAGTATAAATCTGACTGATCTTATCCAAGAAGTTAATAGAAAATTGCTCACAGTGGGTGACTGCCACCTCAGTTTCCAAGCAGAGACAGATGGAATTTCCCAGATGGTTTGTCACTGGAAAGAGCGATGCTGGATGAGACTTCACAGAAAGCATGGTAGAGCAGAACACCTTCTTGGCCTTCACCCATGTCATAGTGAGGGATCTAAAACTGATTCCACTGTAAACAAATCGTAATTGCCTCAAAGGGCTCAACACATCAGCCTCCTGAACTGTTTCAGGGGTTGCAAATCTTACACTGAAATTAGTCAATATTTATCAAGAAACCATCATGGGTATATCTCCTTATTGGGTAAAAACTGAGGAAATGTGTAGTTATCCTTCCCTGCTGCATCTCACACTCAATTGAGTTTAAGAATACACATAAATATAAAAACAAACAAAAAACAGACACAAGATAGTATTAACTGGTAATGGTATTGCTAAGTTGGGCAGATGAAGGAAGATTCCTGAGGAAACAAAAGAAATGGGTACGAAGACTCAGGGAAAATGCAAGGATCTTGAATAAAGAGATGGGCATCATTCACGAATACTAGAGAAAAGTTAAAGAACTGATTTACTAATTCTTTAAGGTTATTTATTGGGCCTGTGCTCGAAGTCAGACATTGCTCTAGGAAGGATGGATGCAAAGATAAAAGACAAGAAGCATATAGTCAGCAGGGGAGACAGACAAGTAAACAGACACAATTATGTGATAAATGCTTTTATCCTAGTAAAGCTACAGCATCATGGGAACACTTGAGGAGTCTATATCTATCCCAGACTTTAAGTTAAGTAAGTCTACTTGAGCTGAGTCTTTAAGTAAGAATTGGGGGTCAGTGGGATAAAGAGGGGTGGGGGCAGAACATAGGGTTTTCCAGGATAGTGTGATGAATAGTGTGGCCAAATACATAGAGATGGTCTATTCTCTCGTGCCCTTTAAGATAATTTTAAGCACAAAGAGCGACACTACTTTTGTTTTTAGGACACACTGTGATTTGGATAAAGGAAAAGGAGACAAGAGGGAAGGCAGGAAGAAAAGTAGAAGAATATGATGATAATCAGGAAGAAAAGATGGAGATTTCAACTAAAGCAGTGATAGCAGGAACAGAGAAGAGAGCAGATTAGAGGAAATCAGAAGTTATAGTACCTGGTTTCTGGAAGTGAAAACGAGAATCCTGAAAGATGAAAAAAAAAGCAAGGGTAGTAGTTATAGGCAATAAAGCAGAGGGATGTGTGCCCATGAACTCATATGTGCGTGAATATGTGGATAAATGGACATTTGAGTTTTAAGACAAGGAGAGGTAGGAATGGAGGAAAAAAAAACAAAGAATAACGTCTAGAATGAACTTCTTGCAAGGCAGGAAAGGAGATGCAGAGACATAGGATCAAAGGTGACTCCAAGTGGAAAGTCAGGGAGAAGACTAGAGAGGCAATCTGTGGAAACAGTACTAAACTCTCCTTGTGACTATTTAGTTGGAGCAAGTCAGTGGGAAAGGCTTACAAAACAGTTGAAATGTGCTATTAGAGAAAGGGTAAAAAGCCAAGGTTAGAGATTTTTTAATTTAAATGTCATTTGTAAATTAGTAGCTGAAGCTTTGCAAGTAGATAAGCTCCCTGAGGCACTGGGAACAGAGGGAGAAGAGAAGAAAGGCCAGAGTGTTTTGGGAAACACGCACAGTTAAATTCAAAAGAGCCAAGACCCAGAGAGATATGAGAAGTAGGAAAGTATGGTAGTCCTGAGCCTAGATTAGAATGAATATTAAAAAGGAAGAGATCTTTCCCAATGTCAACATCAATGAAAAGAAATGTTAAGGCGCAACAAAGAGTCATGCCTCACCAAATTATAAATTATATCATTGAGATGGTGGAGATTGGAGGATATGGGTGGGGTCCATCAGAATGCTCATGGTAAGGAAAGTCAGATTTTTATTTTAAAGAGCATGTGTTGAATATCTATTATGTGCCAGAGGCAGAGGTCTAAAACTGAATAAAAATTTTAAAAGAAATCTATGTTCTCTAGAATCTCAACAATAATTTGGATATTACTTTCAAATCGACTTCATTATTATATTTTAGAGGGTGAGGTTTCCCCAGAACTTACCATGAAATTGATTCGAGTGCAAGTAGTCCATTGGGTAGGCAATCTCACAAAATTTCAGTAGAGGTATGGAGAAACAGGAAAGAGAAGGAAGGTCATAAAGAATGCATTATAAAGCCAACTGGAGCTCAGTTCCACTGGCAAACTCTAACCGCTTCTCAGAGCCTAAAGGAGAGGCGAGGAGATGGGGGTATCTATCCACCAGCTTCTGTCTCTCATTGGTTATCAGTCCTGGAAATATTAGTTCTCCAGCACATCTAGTTTGCCTGGCTTGCAGTGAATTTGCTCCTGAGGTTGGGAAAAAAGTCCTCTAATAGAAAGTCACAGATACTTCCACTAAGCAGCCTTTGACTACACAGATAAATGCTAGAGACATATGGGTAGGGGCGTACTTGCTACAGGGTGTGTACAACACGAGGCTTGAAGACTTTGGCAATGAATGGGATCAGAGATTAGTGCTGAACTAGAAGTTCAGTTAGAACTAGACATAGTTAGACATAGTTAGGGCTAGAAGGAGAGAAACAGAGACATCTAAAAATTCTGACATTTTCCTATGATATCGAACAGGAACCTCTAATTCTTTCCCCAACCACATTTTAACGATGATAACGATCTTAAAAAGTTTAAGGTACAATTTAACACCTGTATTATTTGATTATTAAGGCAATGAAATGCTGTCTATAGTACCCTTTATATGCATATCTCCCATTTGTAGAATTGAATGTCACAAACATCCTTTGAGAAACTAAGACAATCTCTCCTGATGGAGCAGGATCAATAAAATGAGACTTCTCTATCAGACTTCACTTATTGAATTTAACAGGTTGTGAGGAATTTAGTAGTAAGTAGTAAGTAATGTGGGACTTTCTATTTACGTTCTATTTAATAAAGTATGCATGTTGTATAATTCCAGCAGTTGGCTGAATTAGACTAGTTAGCTACTGACAGCTGATATATTCAGAAGCAAGGAAGGGCAAATGTCACTGAAATTAAAGACATCCAATCTTCCAAACAGTCATTGTTGTTTGACACTTATTAGGCCCTCATTATGTGCTAACATATGATTTAGCATATTGCAAAGATCTTTGGAGAAAACGGAGGAAACGTCAAAGGTACAACATGTAAATACAGAAATTCTAAAATACCCCCAAAACAGATATTGATCATAATTTAAAGTGATTTTTAAAACAGCTTCCTTGTCAGTAGTCCTCTGAATGAAACTGCAAGACTTTTAAAAAAGTTAAGTTTGTGTCACCGTGATAGCATTTAATGTAAGTTATTCCTTGGTACAGAGGTGGGATGTTGGAGAGAAGGCTAGGCTCGCCCACTGGCTAACAGTCCATTCAGGGGTGCACAATTATATCCGAAAAATCTGAAACAATACATGGTAGTCCTTTGGAGGCTATGATGCTTAATTTTGTGTGACAACTCGGAAGGTGTTAACTTAAAAAAAAATTTTTTAATGTTTATTATTTATTTTTGACAGAGACACAAAGACAGAGACAGAGCAAGCAGGGGAGGGGCAGAGAGAGAGGGAGACACAGAATCGGAAGCAGAATCTGAGCTGGCAGCACAGAGCCTGACATGGGGCTTGATCTTACAAACCGCAAGATCATGACCTGAGCCGAAGTCGGACGCTTAACTGAGCGTCCCAGTTCAGTACTGAGCCACCCAGGCACCCCATGGAAGGTGTGTTAGATGAGACTAACATTTGAATCAGTGAACTTTGGATAAAGCAGATTGCTCTCTGTAATGCAGGTGGGTCTCATCTAACCAGGTGAAGGCCTGAAAAGAACAAAAAGACTGACTGACCTCTCCAAGCAACAAGCTTCATCTGTACCATTGGTTCTCCTGGGTCTTTGCCTACTGGTCTTTGGTCTGGAACTGCACCATTGTTTCTCTTAGGGCTCCAGCCACTGGCCCACACTGAAGATTTTTTGACTGGCCAGTCTCCATAAGCCAATTCCTTATAGTTAATATCCTCTTTCCCTCTCCTCTCTCTCTGACCCGTATCTGGTGCAATGAAGGTAGTAACTACACGTTGTTGCTGCTATTATTAAATCATGAAATGATACATGACGTATCAAACAAGATAATGGGGTGTGGGCAAAAGATTATTTATTTCTACGTTCAGTGTGTTACATAATTCCAAGAATAACTTTTTGTCAAATCAATTTGTTTGGCGTTTCAATACAGCCTGTATTTCTTGAAATGTGCTCTATACACCCAAATGCCTGGTCTGCAAAGGCTTCCTGCAGAAGGTGGCATATTGCTAATGCACTTCAAGATGGGAACTTGAAAGATATAAAAAGGATTTGACATCTGGCATGGTGACTCAATTAATTACTGTGTTGGATTAATTAGTGTGCTGAATCTCCTGAGCCAACACCATGAGTCTGAGCAGACTTACATTACACTGGTTGGCAAATAAGCACTGTAGGAGGGTGCTACTTCCAAATTTGATTCAAGGTTGGGTAAGGAAGGGTTAGGAGGCTATATATTTTATGATAAGGAAAATTTATCTTTAGGACGTAAAATACAAGTGAAAGTACTGTCCAAATTATCGAGGTAATGAAATCTCAGGAGCCTTTGAATTAACTCATAATTGCGCCAGTAGTCTATCAATTACCATAACAAATATTTTGCCTAAAGTAAGAAAAAAAAACATTGTGTATTTTCTCCAGAGTTTTTAAAATAAATTTAGAATATGTGTAAGGAAATCCCAAACATTTTTATCATGTTCCAATCATGTTACACATGCTCTTGAGCAGACAGTGTGGCATGGTCTTTAAGAATACAGATGCTGGGGGCGCCTGGGTGGCTCAGTCGGTTAAGCGTCCAACTTCGGCTCAGGTCAGGATCTTGTGGTCCGTGAGGTTGAGCCCCGCATCGGGCTCTGTGCTGACGGCTCAGAGCCTGAAGCCTACTTCAGATTCTGTGTTCCCCGCTCTCTGTGCTCCTTCCCTGCTCATGTTCTGTCTCTCTCTCTCTCTCTCAAAAATAAATACCCATTTTAAAAAAAAAATTGTTTTAAATACAGATGCTGGAATCAAAAGGTCTACGCCTTTATTTTCTTATCTAATTTTAAACAGACACAAATTCAGGTTTGTTTTGAGGATTAAATGAGTGAATCCATTTCAAATTCTCTATGCAGTGGCTAGAAAAGAATGAGTATGCAGTATATGTTAGCTCATTATTCTACAGTAGGAACAGTAGTACCCAAAGTGGTACCAGGAGTATTTAGTGACTTAAAATTAGAAGTAAATTTTGGAAAGGAATGCTATCACAAAAGGAAAGTCTTTTAAGGTATACTTTGGCAAAGCAACTAAGTTTTTAAATAGAGAAAATTACTATAGTTTCAGGAAATAGCATGAATCAAATATTGAAACCCTAAGGCAAAAAAATAAAACCAGACTATTAAGATTATTTTCTATAAAAAAACTACTACCCACTACTGGTTTTTGATACCCTGAAGAGTATTCATAGTCTTAAAATAATATCAAATAGTATCAATGGTATCAAAAGTTCTTCATATCTATAAGCTGAACCCTTTAAAAATATTAAACATGCCATAAAATAGCCTTATAATGGTACAAGAATATTTAAAAAACATCTATCCAAAAAATAGGACATTATTTCATTGAAATTAACCTTTCACAAATAGGTTTATTTTTCACCCAGAATGTAGCAAATGCTAAAAATGTATAATTGTACCATCCCACATATATAAATAGATAATTATATAAAGATCAAAAACTGAATTTTCATATAGATATTATTTTGATATAGTAAAAGGAAAACATTTCTCTTTTACTTCAATGACAGGTGCTACTTCAGTGGCAGTACACTTTTGAAGAAATATCAGAGAAATAACTAAAGGTTGTGTTGGGGATGGATATGCAGTGATAAATAAGTATCTTATTGCTGAAAACATTTTTTAAGCGAGAGAACCAATAGAAACTTCCAGATAAAATGGGTTTAGAGTAGTATTTAACTCAACCCTTGATGGTTAGACAATCTTCGTCTTGCCTTTGCTCGGAAATCAGTATGGTAAATATTGTTCTCTCAATGGAATCAATAGACCAGTCTATTAACAACTCAACCAACCAACGCCTGCGGTGTTTGTGGGGCGACATCGCAAAGCCTTTTTGAAGTGGGTAAACTGGACCACTAGGAATTAAGTTGCCCACATGATCAAATATTTAGCTTAACCTATCAACTTGTTCAGTTCTTAAATACATGTGAAATCACCGACTTCATCCTTTTATGGATAAATATGTGGATTAAGGAAGTAAAAATCACACCCTAGAATCTCCCATGTTGTTTAAAAGTTTGGTGACACAAATATTTCCTATTTATTCCAATCATTACTTTTGGCTGAACCAATAACCTCTGTGTCATCCAATAGGCACTGAATAAGCAGAGATCCACACATACCAGTTTCTTTCATGTAATAACTTGAAGGAGAAATTTCTTTCATGTAACAAATTGAAGAAGGGCTGCAGTGTTGCTGAGTTCAGTACATTTGTCAAAACCCCTCTGGGAGTTTTTATGGCCCCACAGGGTAGACAGAGTCATTTGGCAGCCGTGAGACTCTTCTCATATAAGTGGCTTTTAGGAAGAATGTCATTCGTACATATAACTTGTGGAACTCCTAAATAATATAAAACATTTGTTTCCCCAAGTTTTATCACTTGTATCATCACTTAAATAGGAGAGGTCCCAATGTCTGTACCCTGGAACCTGTGAATGTTACATCGTATGGCAAAAGGGAATTAAGGAAGCCGATGGAATTAAAGTCGCTCATCAGCTGCCCTTAAAAGAGGATGATTATCCTAGATTTACCCAGATGGGCCCACTATAATCACAGGTGTTCTTAAATGTGGATGTGAGGAAGACTCAATCAGCCACCGTTGGCTTTGTAGACGGCAGGGGGCCTTGAGCCAAGAGCTGTGGATGGTCTTGAGAAGCTGGAAAAGTGAAGGAAACCGAGTCACGCTAGGAGACTCCAGAGACGGACTCAGTGCTGCAGATGCATAGTTTTAGCCCCTCAGACCTCAGACCGGCACAACTGCAAGGTGATGTATTTGAGCTGTTTCCAAGCCACAAAGTTTGCGGTAGGTAATATGCTACAGCAGCAACGGGAAAACTAAAATATCCAATTAAGAAATGAAGTTTAAATGTATCCACAGATTCCATCTTTCCACTACTTTTTAACACAGGAGTTAATCGACTATCCGTATAATCTTACCTAGAGGCAGATTTTACAGAGATTTTACAAAAATGCTAACAGAAATTATGACGCTAATCATTCATCGTTGCTCTAAAAGGTACAAATAGTATTACTGAGGAATAACAAGGTTGTTCATTTCTTGTTCTCCATGTAAACCTGTAATGTATGACAATTAATTTGTGTCATCTTAAAAATAAAAGCATTTGTATATATTATTAAGTGTGAGTAGTATTAGTCTGGCTAAGCAGATAAAGCAACAACCTTATAAATTACCTTACTAAACAACCATTTGGTATGATTAACCTGTTTCCTTCTAAATTCTGCGTATATTACTGTCAGAGACAAACCACTTGGAAAGTCTCCAAGTTTTGTGGGCCATGAAAAAGAAAAAACAAACTGTTATTTTTAGCGATTTCCCTGGGAAGCAAGCAGAGATAATTTCTGAGCTATGACAAAATACTGAGTCAACCATCTCAGAACATCCACATACCAAGGAATTATTATTCAGGTCCATCTTCCCAGCAAATGGCCCCCAGGTTGTTCCCACAGGAAGTTGCTGCCGACTCTGGATTTTTCGTTCCCCGTCTTTCTGAAATACCTCCAGCTCTCCTGCAGACAATAAAAACAAGAGGTGTTTAGAGTACCTTCACGTGTGTTTTACCCACACGTTTTACTCTTTTTTGTGTGTTTGCTTTACACACACAGCATTCTCGGGATTCATATAAAGGCAATTAATTATGCTTGTCTGAAAACCAACTGATCTCGTTATCCTGAGAGGAAAATAAAACTTGTCTTTATAATTGTATTCAGATTTAGTCCAATTTCTTTCTTGCACCTTTTTCACACACATCATCTACAGAAGTGAATTCTATTTAGTAAGTCCTTAAGAACCTGAAATACTAACACTTTTCCAAAAGCAGTGCTGTGATGCCAAAACGGATAGACAAGAAACATTAGGACAATGCCTTAGAGTTAACATTCTTATATTTGCTCACGAATGTAACTAAAAATTATAATTAAAGATATACACCTTACACAATACTTTTATTATAGTTATTCAAGACTCGTGGTGAGCAACATCTGGAGAGTCTCTGGAAGTATGTGGTAGTTTTTTCAAGGTACTACTAATTTCAGGGGCTAAAATATTTACACGTACAAAAAGTAGAGATGTATGTTTTCCCAAATTAAAAAAATGTTTAATCAAATTTATTTTTCTTTTATATTTGGTATTTGATGTAGATTCTGTCACCAGAAGAGTTTGGAAAAAAAAAAAAAAACAACCTTATGAAACAGCCAGTTTAGGGTGGTCTCCCTCCTTTCATTCCCTCCAAATTATTACATTGGATCATTAAAAGGAAACAGGAAGTGAAGATAGTATACACGTTAGCATAAAGTAGGAATTCATCAAATGCTCACTTAAATAATAAATGAATAAGGGGCGCCTGGGTGTCTCAGTTGGTTAAGTGTCTGACTTCAGCTCAGGTCACGATCTTCTGGTTGACGAGTTTGAGCCCTGCGTTGGGCTCTGTGCTGACAGCTCGGAGCTTGGAGCCTGCCTCGGATTATGTGTCTCCCTCTCTCTGTCCCTCCCCTGCTCATGCACTGTCTGTCTCACTCTCAAACATAAATAAACATTAAAAAAATTAAGAAATAAAATAAAGAAATAAGTGAATTAATTTAAAAAAAATAACTAACGGAAGGCTTCAAATCTTCAAAGAATGGCCATCAGCCTAAAAAGTCTTTGGGATAATCAAACAAAATCTCAATCATGAATTGGAGAATTGGAATCTTTCTCTTTAAATAATTAAATCTATGATATTTATGTTCTGATAGTATCACTATACCATATTATCATAGCAATAGCTTTGTATTTTAAAATATTAATCTTAATAATACAATGTATTAGTTCTTTTTATTGGTATTTCTTCTCAACCTGCTGAAGAGCAGACATTAAAGCGGGAACGAATGGATGAATAAGAAGTATAAATGGAAACCCATATACCACAGATAGCTGAGAAAAGTTCTAAATAAAATAGAATGTATTCAGTAATTACATTTTCTAAGCGATACATAAGTTATGGTAGGTAATTTAGCATAAATGTTTTGTCTTACTCTGGCCTTAATTTCTGTTCAAGTCAGTAACTGTCTTTAAATATGTAGATTTAATCTTGATGTTTTTAAAAGCAATACCATCAACCTGAGCTCAGTTAGATCTTTCCTTTACTTCTTGGCATTTGTGTCACCTCTGTTTAATAGTTAAAATACCAAACATTACTTTTCATGTTTCTATTATTGCTTGAATCCTGAAAACCAAAGTCAAAGTTATGTAAACCACAACCAGCTAAAATTTTGAGTAATGTTGACATTGTGTCCATTATGAAATATAAATTTATCTGTATCGGGACAATGAAAATGCAATGGAAATAACAATTCCATGTTCACGGTAAAAAATGTCACTTCAAGAACTACACCATTCTCCCTACTTCTCATGCTCCCTTCCTCTCCCACTTGCCAAATACACGAAAAATGGAAGAACTCATTAAACTCATTGAACTGAGACAGCACCTCTCCCCTCCAGTTTGTTTTTCACTCTGATGTATCAGTAGCTAAAGATGATCAGTAGTGAGGAAAATGGACCCCAAAAAGATTCAATGAGTTGAGCTTCTGAAATATAGCTTTATAAATAAGATATTTACAATAAATAATATATGCTTAAGTATCAAGTCCAGAGTCCAGGGAATATGGAACAATAATTTGTTTTCTCTTTGTGGAATAACAAACCCATTTCTGAGATTTTTCCCCTGAAAATGTTTTGCATCCTTGTACAATCTTTTTGATTAGTACATTGGAAGCAGAGCGCTTATACCCCAAATTTTCAGAGGCAGAGCCTAGCTAATAATCCAATATGATGTCAAAAAGGACTCAGTGGGAAATGTCCCACAATGTGTGCCTTCATATTCAAATGTGATAATATATAGTGATTTACATCTTTAAGAATTTATTCTACTTGAAAAGAGACTGTTTAATTTCTATCTGATAGTTCTTTGAATTTTCCAATGATATTTAAATTTTAAGCAATTTCTTTATAACTTACTATTTAAAGATAAAATACATTTCAATCCCTCAGCTAAACACTGGTTAAGAATGTTCTTTTCTACATAAAAATGATGCCCAAATAATTTGCTTGATTTTACACACTTAAAAAAAAAAAAAACAAAAAAACCAGTCATGTCACATTTAAGTGATACCAGAGAAATCTGAGGATCTTTGAAAACCTTTTTAAAAAGTAATTCGTTCTCTCTTTCTGCCACTGACATTTTTCATTTGAAAAGGGTTCAGGCTCAGTCAAACAGTGACTTCTTATCTATACCTGTGGATTTACAAGTAGCTCTGTCTTTTAATGGATTAAGAACTACAAACTTAGGGCAGATCATAAAGTGATACCCAAATATCTCCAAAGTTCTTGAGGTGTCTTTGACTCTGCATTAGAATTTTAAGCAAACCAAAACTACTTTTATGAGCTCTTAAACATGGCCATTACAAAAAGTCCAGTAACTGTTCAAGCTAACAAGTCAATCTTTTCAACTTTATTAGGCAAACAGGCATATCCCAGTCTCCTTTCTTGCTTATCAAGAAGTTATTTTGAGGTTTAGGAAAATCCATTCTGTTGCTGAAGTAGTTAAATAAAAATATCCATTTATTCACTAGAAAATTGCAAACACATTGAAAATAATTAGCATTTGAACACTACCAAAGCTACATAGGTTAATGATAGCAAGAGAAGACATTGTATAAATGGAAATTATATTTAATTTAACTTAGATGTTGCTTGACAATATAATATTTAAATTTTTTTTGAAGATAAATAAGTGTCATGAAATAGAGCAGACATTATCACACCAAAAATAAGATTAACTTTTAGTCAACTCTATCCAATAATCAACTAAACAGCCTTGAAGAAGAGATGTCTTTTCCGAGTCTTGGCTTTGTCATTGGTAAAGAGGGTTTTGCACTCACTTGTTAGTTGGTAAGGTGCTCCTGATACCATGATTTTCTTTCCCCAGATATGATATATCATGACAGGTAGAAAGAACCCTGGAATGGTGAGTCAAAGTGCCAGGTCCAACAGCTTATCATAAAAATGGATGTTTAACTTAAAAAGGACAGATATTTCAAAATCAGAAAGCAAAGCTCCAATTCTTGTTTGATTTGTTTATTCATTCTTTTTTGCCTCCATACATTAACTTATTCATTCTTTGATTCCACTAATTTATTTGGTATCAGACTGTGGGTTATGCCCAAGCATAAAGCAACAAACAAGACAAGCCTGGACCTTGGGCAAATTTCAGGAAATGTAATCCATTCACAAGGCTTGGGAAGTAGACACCATAGAACCTATTGATTATTCAGATTTTAGGAGTTAGGGAAGGGAAAATCCAACAATACTGTTCAGGTATCGGCTTAAGCAAATGGGTCAATGGTCATATATTGCTGAGATAAAGAACAAACACAAAAAAGATTTAAGGGTAAGATGAAGAGTTAGAGTTTGGAAATATTCAGGTCAAAGTGGCTGTAAGGAAGGCAAGAGGTGATTTTACATGGGCAAGTACAAGCCTGAGACCCAGAAGCAAGGTCTTAACTAGAATGATAAATTTTGGCATTTTAGCCACTAATTAAAACTAGCTGGTCTATGGCAATAAAAGCCATTGTATGGTTCACCCAGGACAGAGTATATCACAATAAAATAAGAAGACCTGAGACAGAGTTCCAAGGATCTTCAAAAGGCAGAATGATAGAGGAGCATGCGCAGAAAATTAGAAGTGCAAGAGAATAGAGAAGAAACCGATATAGCAGTCAATTGATTGAGAATGTAAAGGAGGAGGGATCAATCAAGTAATGTGAAAATTTATGAAAGTAAGAAAAGAACCAGAAAGATACCTTTTGATGAAATGGAAATCATGAGTATGCAGAGTGAAAGGAGTTTGGTAGAAGGGGAGGCCAGTACACAGGCTGGAATGAGTTCAAAACTGAATTGGAGAAGAGTCTGTTGAATAAGCCATGTGAACCTGAGTAAGTCCCTTAACCCTCTGAATTTCGGTTTCTGCATATAAAATGGGAACTATAATATCTTCTTCATATTACTGCTGGGAGGATTATTTCACATCATAACACATGCAAAGTGCCTAATAAATACTTACTACTTCACCCAAAAGACATTGAAGCATTCTAAGAGCGTGTCCACAAACTCGCATCAACACATGTGACCATTCACCAATGTCTGTGGTCACACTGCGTCTTACCACTTCCATCCAAAATATACGCCATACCTTGGCTTATCTTCCTTTCAAATATCTTCTGGATTCACCTTTCTTTTTTTGGGGCGGGGGGGGGGTTCATCTTTCTTATCAGCATTCCCCAGGTTTCATCAACTCAGATGTAGATTTCCAACCAATCTCAATTCACTCTACAGCTCCAATTCAGGCTCCAAATCCCTATCAGCATAAACACGCTAAAAAACTCCATGGTCACCATCTCACTCACTGGTACAAGTTCCTCCACTAGCTCCCTTCTCACCATCCCAACTCGAGCCTTTATGCCTGAATCTTAACCACAATGTTGCTCCACGGTGCCTGCCTCACTTTCTGTTTTGCTCTTCAGAAGAGACTCTTCTTCACTCCAGATCAAGAAAGTCTTTCTCACTGTACTTTCCTCCTCATGTCCAGGTTAACCGTCACCTTTCGGAGAACTGTGCTTGCTCCATGGCAGACACACTATACTTGATAAACTCTATTAATGTTGCAAGATCAAACCCAAAGCTATTCTGTCTCACCAGATGTCTCTGAATTCCACAGAAAACTGAGTTCTCCTTCCCTAGTACTCCCGTGGCATTTATAATCCAATGGTACACAGTTTTGTATTTTTTTTTTAATTTTTTTTTCAACGTTTTTTTTTATTTATTTTTGGGACAGAGAGAGACAGAGCATGAGCAGGCGAGGGGCAGAGAGAGAGGGAGACACAGAATCGGAAACAGGCTCCAGGCTCCGAGCCATCAGCCCAGAGCCCGACGCGGGGCTCGAACTCCCGGACCGCGAGATCGTGACCTGGTTAAAGTCGGACGCTTAACCGACTGCGCCACCCAGGCGCCCCTCACAGTTTTGTATTTACTTATTAGCTGGTGGTTTCTCTTTGATAACCCTTTTCACCTCAACAGGAATATAAATAGGCACCTTGAACTACAGGTATGGTTTTTAATTTCTGTTTATCCCCTGGTAATCAATACAGTTTGTGACATGTGGTAATTGCAAAATATAAACTGAACATAGTTGATTGTATAAAGACTTCATACACTTAATTTACTTACACTCAAGTTCCTACACTCAATTTTAGTGCAGTTAAAGTTGATTTTAAGGACAAAAAAAAGTTGTCTTAGTATGTATCTTCTCTTTGGAGTACAATAATAATCATTTCATTTGCTCAGCATTTTGCTACATTTACTTACATTACCTCATCTGTGAAATATGGAGCAGGATGAAAACTAAAGATTTTTCCTCTCATCCCAGTTCATATTTTTGCAGCTATTCCTCAAAAAGAAGCCTCTTTTTTTTTTTTTTTTTACATGCTGGGTAAATTCACACAAAATATTTGAGACACATAGGATGGACTAATCAATTTTGGTAAAAGATAATATTGTTAGTGCTGAGGGCTGTTTCTCTTATCTTCTTGATAATGCATACTTTTAAAAGTCTGTGATTACTCAAAGACTTATGATAGCCTCACTTAAAAAAAAAAAATAGAGAGAGAGAGAGAAAAAAAAAGCCCTAAGTCCGAAATCACTACCAAACATACTGCAGCTTTTAAGATATCAACTCACTTTTTTGTGCAAATAAAAGAAATTCACTGGTGGAAAGAAATACTTAAAATCAAGAGAGATACCCTCACATCTTATTTTATTGAAAGTACAACGAAGCCATTGTTTTCCTTCTTTTAAATAGGGTCCTTTTGATGGCTCTTTAGAAAGCAACATATACGAAAACCGTAGTTTACCAAAGGGGAACAGACAAGATGTGGGTCTTTTAGCATAGTTATCAGCAATCATGCTTCGACTGAATTCAGCATTAAGTTGATGACATAAATGTATATGGTATTTACAGAACGTCCCTTCACTCCAGGCTCAGTTTTCATAGGACATGGCTGCAAATAAGTGAGACGACAGAAGATCATATTTCATTTGCTGAAAATAAAATTTGGATTGGTTTGAACTTGGTTCTAAACACGTAACCAAATTTTAAAGCAGACCACATGAATTAGCTCATAATGTTTATCAGGCCTTCCTATAACAGAAGGCTATAGCGTCAGAACCCATATTTATATTTTCTTCATGGCTGGAAAACATTATACATCATGGTATCAAACATGGACAGCCCCGAAGTCATGCTGAGTTCAAAAAGCACTCAAAGATTCTAAAAATCTCAAAACATTTTCAAAGTCAGCCAAGGTGGCTGAAGTATGGCAGAGCTCTTGCTATTTTATGGTTTAACCATTTGACGGCTGCCCGCCAGATACACAAGAGGGTGAGACGATCGTTTCACTGCTGATTATCTTCACAGTCAAAGTGCAGGGCTGCCACTATGTGTGTTTCCTCGGGCATTAAGAACAGCACGTTTCATCTGCATTTGAAGACAAACGGTGCCATTTACATTATGCTATGTTGAGCCATCTCAAAGCATAGTTTGGCGCAGGAAATGATAGTTCTTGGTTAAGTGGCTACAAATCGCCTTATAGGGATACCTTTTCTAATTTCCCTTCTCAATTTTTGAGTCATACAGTCATAACACACACACAACTACAGTTCTGAACATAAACTTGAAATACGACATTCCCTATTCAAGTGCTCCAGTCAAACCCTGATAAATCAGGCTGGCCATGCAGTGATCTTATCCCTTCTGACTCTTTAATAAATCGAACCTTGTAAGTTCGTACTGTTGGAAGTTGTCACTAAATGAAATTGTGACCTTATCCGGCGCATGAACTTATCCTGCTGACAACTACATTTATTGTGTGGATAAGAAAGGGGAAAAAAAAGAAGAAAAGAATAAAGAAAAAAATGAGATATTTGATAATTCTGATCTTAGCCATATGTAACTCTAACAGATGGGATCTTTTTGATGTTCCATTAATGATTTGCCAAAGATGAGTCTCTACTTAGAGAAAAATGCTCACCCTAGGTAAGTGCTGGGGGCACTGCAGATGTTATTAAAAGTGCATGAAGAGGTACTGGGTGACAGCAGTGAATCAGAAGCTATTAGTCTAACACAAAGAGCCTGAATTAGCTTGTAATTGCACTGGAAAAGATAACATAATGGTGGTGGCAAAATAGAAACATTCCCTTTTCATGCATTCAGTGCCTAAAAACTCCAAAACAAGACACTGGAATTGTCTAAATCCCAGAGCCAGTTAAATCACTGCATTTCTCAAGAATAAAAATGCACCCTTTGGCTACAGTTTCTAAAACGTCATGGCAATCAACGTGCACAGCATTAAGAAGAAGCAAATTCACGTGTATATGCCACCATATATCAGCATATAACACAAACTCAGGAATCTTTTACTTTAGTATTTCGGCTGGCTTTAAGAATTAATTCTGAGGCTATGATAGGTCTGGATATTCTTTCTATTATTATAAGGCCTACTGAAACCTACAAATTACCATATTCAACATAGAGAAATAGAAGAGATAAAATGTGGTTCCAGGTAGTAATATCATTGGTAATAAGGTAGAAAATTCAAGATGTTTTTAAAAACAAAACCATGATCTGAAATAAAACTAGAAAGCCCTCACCTGCATGTTCACATACAAAATAAGTTTTCTATGCAGAAACCATGTTCAAGACTGGGGGGAAAACCTGCCATATTTTGCCCTTTGCTCTGTGGTCTATTTCTACAAACAGAAAATCAGCTCATCCCAGGTGTCTGAAAACATTCACGTGGAGTGAGACTGGCTCTTGCAAATGTTTGGAAGTGTCACTGGAAAGAGGAGCTGCAGTTTCTGGACTCCTTTCAGCTGCTGGAAGGAGGAAGGAGGGAGTCCCCACTCTTGCTCAAGAAACCTGGCACTATATGTCTCTTTGCTGCCAGAAACCCTCCCTGACCTTCCAGACACCCCTCCTTGTCACAGGCTGACCCAATCCCACTTCCTGTTTCAAATCTTGAGACCCAGAGGGAGACAATCCTTTGGAAGGTATGGTTAGGAAGGAATCATCACAGAAGTGAAAGGTCTGGGCTAACAGACACAGAAAACAGCAGCGGAGGGGCAACAGTCAAAAGTTAGTCAATGGGCAGGAGGTCCGTAGAAGGGACGGGACCCACAGGGCACTGGTCTGCTGGAGAAGGTTTGTTTTCTCCAGGAGAAAAGAACTCTAAAGGAGAAACTCTGGGTACAAATCAACCCTAGACCCTGTTTGACTAAAATGAAACAAGCTTTTAAAGAACATTTACTATAGAACATCGGTGCACCTTATTGATATTTGGAGTTCTAAATTTTAGGCAACATCTACTTCGGTAGATGTTAAAATGGCAGGCTCTCTCACAGGTTAAATTTATTAATGTGGAAAAAGATACTTGGCGCACAATGGAACTAAAGACCACTGGCTTGCTAGGTACTTCTTTAGCTCAAAAACCATATTAATCCAGATGTCGTCTTTTTTTTTTTTCTCTTTTTTAACACATTGTGAAATGGTGCAGATGGAGAAGTAAGGAAATGCAATGACAAACTTTAACAGGTAAACATTCTTAAGCATCAACTGTGATTAGGATGAGTTTTATCCGGATGAAAAGGTCTCTATTTGGAATGGAGAGGTGACTTTTGGGGCCACAATACTGGAGAGCCAAAGGATGGCAGAATGACTTCACAGATGAACAAATAACATGGGGAAATGACAGTATTACTTTCAAAGTCTTTAATCCAGGGAAGTCACGGTGCTCTATAAAGTACTCTCAGCCAAGATAGAAACATGCAGAAGACTGGTCTAAAAGTGACATTCCATGATGGATTTAAAATTTTTCATCCAGTGAACCAGTACAAGTATCACTTTTAAAAAAATAGTACAGGGGCGCCTGGGTGGCGCAGTCGGTTAAGCGTCCGACTTCAGCCAGGTCACGATCTCGCGGTCCGTGAGTTCGAGACCCGCGTCAGGCTCTGGGCTGATGGCTCAGAGCCTGGAGCCTGTCTCCGATTCTGTGTCTCCCTCTCTCTCTCTGCCCCTCCCCCGTTCATGCTCTGTCTCTCTCTGTCCCAAAAAAAATAAATAAACGTTGAAAAAAAAAAATAGTACAGAAATTCTACTATCTCCTCTTCCAGTTTCTCCAAATGGTAATGTCTAATATAACCAACAGTATGATTATCAACACCAGAAGATTAATGTTAACTAATCTAACTAATCTGTTTGTAAATATTAGCTGATTTACAAACCGTATTCTTGTCTTTCATGACCTCGATGTGAGTGAGGAACACTGGCCATTATTTAAAAGACTGTCTCTTAAGTTGCATTCGTCTGGTATCTCCTCATGAAGAGACCAAGGTTATGCATTGTCACCAGAAGGAATGCTGTGTCCTTCCCAGTGTCCCACAGCAGGGGGTACATGAGATCCATATGTCCTATTACTAGTGATGGTCATTTTGATGATTTGGTTAAAGTTGTGTCTGCCAGGTTTCTCCACTGTCAAGTTGGCAAATTTCCCTTTGTAATGAATAATTATCTAGTGGGGGAAATACTTTGACACTACGTGAATATGCCATTTCTCATCATACTACTGAAATGTTTTCTGAAGTCTTGATGTGGGTCCCCAAATTTGGGAGAACAAGTCCTGTCCAGTATCAAACATTAAAGAATTAAGTGTATCAGCCACTTAATTCTCTTACTTATGGCATCTGCAATTAATAGGATACAGGCGTATCTGGTGTGAAAATGCCTTCATTGACAGAAAGATTTAATATGTAGGCTATAGTGCTGGCACAAAGTTTTTATTTCTGAAGTTTGGACTCATATTGCTGAAAATATTAATTTCAGATAATACTTCCAGAAATATAATTCCAAAAGATCAAGCAAGCTGCAGTCACTTCCTCAAAATTCTGGAGCCTCTTATTAATGCTTGTGTATCTTCATAGTTGTATATATTCTTAAGTTATACATAACTGAGAAGAGAAATATTGCCGAAAGCAGCCTCCCTGACACTCTGTGTTTTAGGGTACAGTCTTAGTCAATCTCTCTGTGTTTTTAAAGCCTTCTCTGTGTGGTATAGAGCTCTAAATACCTGTCATTAGTGTTATGCTTAAACCCTACCGTTTTTTGGAAGTCTGTTGTTACCTCCTAAATGAACACCTCTCTGATTCATACAGCTCCTCCTTGCCAGAAATTCAGAGGTGATCTCTCCCTTTGAACTCCTACAGCATTGATTTTAACTCTAATATTTTTCATCATTGTCTTCTTTATAATAGTGATTTGTATATCTTTATGATCTCTCTACATGGAACTTTTTAGATATCCCACAAAGCTCTGTACCTGGTAGAGTTGCAGAAACTATATATATATCTTCACTGCTTTGGGTTAAATCATTGTTTCTAAAGAGGCCTTTAAATCAGTGTTATACATACCACTTTTTCATTTTCTAATACATACTTTAATAGTTCGTTCCCTGAGAGACAAAGTCGGTATAATTTTACCATCATATTTATTGGGCTAGGCTCAAACTTAAGGTACAAAATTAGTGGTGAAACTTGGACTCCAACTCTGTTTTTCTGATGCTCTCATGCTCAGTTTGCTTCATCAGACTGCCTCTTTTAAAAAATTTTAACAACTTAACTAGGTGGAAGGATTGACCTCAAGCCCCAGTATCATATCAGCAGCCATTAGAATGGATTCATTTATAAGATTAGCTGCCAGTCAATTTGGAAAGCAGAATATGAATGCCTGAAGGAAGGGGCCACAGGGCAAGTTTTGAAGGAGGCAAGGTGGTAGAAAAGATTAAACAAACAAAACACCGAGAAAGCTTTACAGAGCGGAGTGGCAAAATTATTGTTTGATTATCAGAGTTCACAATAAACTATTACATTTCTGTCCCAAAAATTTCAGACAGGAAAAAAAATCTAAGGTACAAGGTTTTAAATCCATGGAGTTTCCCACATTCCCTCTCTCCTTGATGATCAGTCTTCAGAGAAAATAGTTATAGAATAAATAAAATAAAAATTTGAAAGTCTGATTAAATATATCACATCAATACTAACATAAGAAAGGACATAAGCTTTTTTTCATAGCAATACTAAGCACAAAAGGCATTTTGAACATTCCAAAACAACACCCCACTTTTTCATTTGGTCGATGGCATTTTCTCCGAAGAAAGCATTCTGATGGGAAACTGCACACAGTGATTGCAAAACAGAATATCTGATGCCCTCACATTTTTCAGCTTGTAAAATATTTCTATAGCCCACATGTAGCCCTCAAGTGGGTTAAGTAGGTAAATGCTCTCTATATTGTGATCGGTATATGTTCTTCCTCTTCTCTTCATCCCTCCCCCCTGCTTTTTTTTTACTTTCCTTGGACCTGCCCCTTTCCAACATGAATATAAGATATAAAAACACCAGCTCTTGAAGGAGGGAGATAAGGAAAGAGGAAGGAGGGAAGGAGAAAGAGAGAAAGAGGAAGGAAGCCAACTAGGCAAGATGGCAGATAGTATTACTCATGAGTGTGGTTTCCAAAAATTCAGAGCTTGTTACACAAATCTAAGGTTTGATCCTTTCCTCTACATAGAAGCAACTGCCTCTGAAAACATCATTTCTGTGGAGTGACGCCTCATAGGAAGTCTGACATATGCTCATTTGTGGCATGACCCAACAGAGCTACAATAGCTCACCAGTATTCAACTTCTGCAGGCAGAATTATTTTCAGGACTATTTTATTTATAAAACTGCACTCAATAAAACTTCAGTTAAAAAAGGTATATACTCATTTAAAATTATTTGTTAAACACATAATGCCAGGCACAGTGTGGAATACTGAGATACAAACATGAATCTAACGTCTATCTTTTCCTTATGGGACTTATTCTAACAGTGATGAGATAATTATGACTCAACTTAGGAAGTTTTTGGTAAAAGCAGGAGATAAAATTTGACCAGCAAGAAAAAAAAAAAGCTCCTAAGGCAACTCAGAGAAATCAGGAATAGCATCTCAGAGGAGGGAAAGCTGACAAAAGACAGTATAAACCATCTCTTTCCTTCAACAGATCAGAAATAATCTTTCGTAAGTGAATACAATTCAGTGTTAACATAAACATTTAAACACATCATTATTTACAAATAAAATTGTTTATAGGGCAGAGGTCCAGTGAAATAGAAAGAACTGCCTTGAGGTAAAATTAATCCCAAATTGGAAGGAAAAAGATGACTGGAATTTGTTGTAAATCACAGGTTTTTTTTTTTTTAATGTTCTTATTTATTTTTGAGACAGAGAGAGACAGAGCATGAATGGGGGAAGGGCAGAGAGAGAGGGGGAGACACAGAATCTGAAGCAGGCTCCAGGCTCTGAGCTGTCAGCACAGAGCCCGACGCGGGGCTCGAACTCAAAGACTGTGAGATCGTGACCTAAGCTGAAGTCAGATGCTCAACCGACTGAGCCACCCAGGTGCCCCTGTAAATCACAGTTTTAAGACAACAGAAATTATAGCTGATGGAAAGAGTTTCTGTTGTTTAGTACTGTAAATATGTTAATTTTAGATAAAATAGTATTCCTTTTTCTTTTGCTGTTTTTTTTTTAACATACAGTGCTTTAATAATTTCAGGTGTACAATGTAGTGATTCAAAACTTCCATACATCATCCGGTGCCCATCACAAGAAGTGCACTCCTTAATCCCCATCACCTGTTTAACCCATCCCCCTCCCACCCTCCCTTCTCTCTAGTAACTATCAGTTTCTTCTCTACAGTTAAGAGATTGTTCCTGGTCTCTCTCTCTCTCTTATTCCCTTGCTCATTTGTTTCTTAAATTCCACATCTCCGTGAACTCATATGATATTTGTATTTCTCTGACTGACTTATTTCACTTAGCATTACACTCTCTAGCTCCATCCATGTCAATGCAAATGGCAAGAGTTCACTCTTTCATATGGCTGAATAATATTCTATTGTATATACATACCATATCTTCTTTATCCATTCATCGACATATGGACACTTGAGATGCTTCCCTATCTTGGCTATTGTAAATAATGCTATAAACACCCCAGTGTTTAAATAATTAAATAATTCTACAAGCACAGGGGTGTTTATAGCATTAATGGTATAAACACAGGGGTGCGTGTGTGCCTTTGAATTAGCGTTCTTGTATTATTTGGGTAAATACCCAGTAGTGTGATTGCTGGATCCTAATGTAATTCCAGTTTTAACTTTTCGAGGAACCACTACACTGTTTTCCAGAGTGGCTACACCAGTTTGCATTCCCACTAACTGCATGATAGTTCCTTTTTCTGTGTCTTCACCAACACCTGTTGATTTTAGCCATTCTGCCAGGTGTGAGGTGATAGCTCATTGTACTTTTGATGTGCACTTCCCTGATAGGTAAGTGACGATAAACATTTTTCAGGTGCCTGTTGGCTATATGTATGTCTTCTTTGGAGAATGTCTGTTCATGTCTTCTGCCCACTTTTTAACTGGATTGTTTGCTTTTGGGGTTGTTGAATAAGTTCTTTATATAATTTGGATACTAACCCTTTATCAGACGTGTCATTTGCAAATATATTCTCCTATTCCCTAGGCTGACTTTCAGTTTTGTTGTTTCCTTTGCTGTGCAGAAGCTTTTTATTTTGATGAAGTCCCGATAGTTTTTTGTTTTTTTTTTTTTTTGCTTTTGTTTCCCTTGCCTAAGAAGACAGACCTGTAAAAATGTTGGTACAGCTGATGTCAAAGAAGTTACTGCCTATGTTCTCTTCTAGGATTTTTATGGTTTCAGGTCTCACATTTAGGTCTGTAATCTGTTCTTAACTTATTTTTGTGTATGGTGTAAGAAAGTGGTCCAGTTTCTTTCTTTTACATGTTGCTGTCCAATTTTCCTAACACCATTTGTTAAAGAGACTTTTTCCCACTGATACTCTTTTCTGCTTTGTTGAAGATTAATTAACCATATAATTTTCGGTTTATTTCAGGGTTTTCTATTCTGTTCCATTGATCTATGTGTGTACTTTTGTGCCAGTACCATGCTGTTCTGATTATTACAGCTTTGTAATATAACTTGAAGTCCAGAATTTTGATGCCTCCAGCTTTGCTTTTCTTTTTCAAAACTGCTTTGGCTACTCAGGGTCTTTGTGGTTCCGTACAAATTTTAGGATTGTTTGTCCTAGCTCTGTGAAAAATGCTGTTGATATTTTGACAGGCATTGCATTAAACATGTAGATTGCTTTGGGTGGTATGACATGAGTGTGGAACGTCTTTCCATTTCTTTGTGTCATCTTGAATTTCTTTCATCACTATTTTATAGTTTTCAGGGTACAGGTCTTTCACGTCTTTGGTTAAGTGTATTCCTAGGTATCTTATGGTTTGGGGTGCAGTTGATTATTTTCTTAATTTCTCTTTCTGCTGCTTCATTATTGGTGTACAGAAATGCAACAGATATCTCTACATTGATTTTGTACCCTGTGACCTTACTGAATTCGTTTATCAGTTCTAGCAGCTTTTTGGTGGAGTCTTTAGGGTTTTCTATGTATAGTATCATGTCATCTGCAAATAGTGAAGTTTTACTCCTTCCTTACCAATCTGAATGCCTTTTATGTCTTTTTGTTGTCTGATTCCTGTGGCTAGGACTTCCAGTACTATTTGAATAAACGTGGTGAGAGTGCACATGCCTGTCTTATTCCTAACCTTAGGGGAAAGGCTCTCAGTTTTTCCCCATAAAGGATGATGTTAGCTGTGGGTTTTTCATATATGGCCTTTATTATATTGAGGTATATTCCTTCTAGACCTACCTTGTTGAGGGTTTTTATTATGAATCAGTGTTGTACTTTGTCAAGTACTTTTTCTAAATCTATTGAAATGATCATATGGTTTTAATCCTTTCTCTTCTTAATGTGATACATCATGATGACTGATTTACTGATATTGAACCAGCACTTGATTGTGGTGTATGATTTTTTAAATGTATTGTTGGATTTGGTTTGCTAGTATTTTGTGGAGGATTTTTGCCTCTATGTTCATCAGGGATACTGGCCTGTCGTTCTCTCTTTTTAGTGGTGTCTTTATCTGGTTTTCGTATGACAAAATAGTATTTCTAAAAGCTGTTGGGAAAGATCTTGTAAGTTGCCTTTATCTTAAATAATACTAGCCTTTTCTTATAAATTATTGGCAATAGTAGAAAAATTTTCTTCACTTTTTTTCATAATTTCACAAAGTCCTGAAATTGAGGTAACAATACTAGCAATAACTAGAAGCCCATCACCTCAAGCACTAAAAATCAGAGAGATGAGCTCATCTAGAAGTATCTCTATCATGTCCCCTCAGTTTATAATACCTGGTAATAGAAGGGACCCTTTTCATTGCTTGTTCCTAAGACAAACTAGAATCAGTTGTTTATCCTCTAACGGATGAGCACATTCACAAGTGGTCATGTGATTCCTGATACCAGACTCAGGTGCCCAGAAGTGACAACAATTATCTAAACTACACATATGATGCAAGAAGTCAGCTGCTCTCTCTTTTTTTTTTTAATTTCTAGATTTTTAACATCATCACTATTTGATGACTATGTATCAGGATACTCACACAGTCAAAAGAGCATTAAATTTAAAGGGTATCTGTAAAACTCTAGTATGTAAATGAATAAATGTAAACAAATATCAGAATCTAGGAAGTATGTTGGAATGATGTATATCTGTCAAGTATGAATAAAATATGTCCATTAGTGACATCCTTCAAAAAGGCTTTTTTTATTTTTAAAAGAAAGATGGATACAAATGCCAAGATAACTTGCCCTGAGCTATGGAGTCAGTAAGTTTTGACTGATTTTCTCTCTATCTTCATTAACTAAAAACCACAGGCAGTAAATAGCATTCTGTAGCTCCATTATGATTTCTTTATATTATTCATCTTAAATATTGGTTATTTGGAATAGAATTAAAATACAACAGATAACACACTGCAGAAATAATTATGCACAGGTTTCAACTAGAATCAAAACAATGATTTTTCATTGCTAACACTATAAGCTGAAAGATTTTACTTTTATTTGTAATAATAATTTATAATATTTTCTCCTCCACCAAATGCATGAGTGTCCCACAGTTTTGTATTTTCTTATATAGTGAATCACATGAAAAAAAGGAAGCTATGATACTTTTATGAGCATACTGGAAAATAATTGTACATGCAGATAATAAAGAGATGACCAATGGGACATCATTAAATTAGATTTAACAAATTCTTACAATGATTTCAAAAATCATTAGGATTGGAGATTATATATACTCAGGATTCAATATTTCAGATCATATGAGCAAAAAGTTTATTGACCATCCTGAAAACCAGTTTATAGCCACCACCTTGCTGCTATTTCCCATGGGCATCAATTGAATTTCCTAATTGTTCCTCCTATTTTGTTGTAAACATGAGATCGTATACGTAGAAGACTCAACACAATATCTGACACATATTAAGTATTCAACAAATACTATAAATTTCACCTTTGTATTTTATAATTGAGAATAATTGAGAAGGAAAATGAAGCACATAGGTAAAAACTACTTGTATTCAATATATAGCCTTGTTTGATAATCATAACTACCCACACTAGAACTAGATTTTACCCAGAACCTTTTAATTTTTTTAAATGTTTATTTATTTTTGAGAGAGAGAGAGAGAGCACAAGAGGAAGAGGGGCAGAGAAAGAGGGAGACGCAGAATCTGAAGCAGGTTCCAGGCTCTGAACTGTCAGCACAGAGCCCGACGTGGGGCTCAAACTCACAAACTGCAAGATCATGACCTGAGTCAGTCATACATGAGCCACCCAGGTGCTCCTACCCAGAACCATTTTCATTCCATATGAAAAAAAAATGGAGGCATAAAATATCATACTGAATCCAACAAATGACAGAAGCAGCTCCCAGAGCTGACTCCACCCACACAGGTAGAGGAGAGCTTCAGTGCATAGTAACCCCACTCTGGTATTTCCTCTTAACTTCAGAGCTAAGCCAGGCAAAGGTACGTAAGCTGTGAAGGTTCACATCAAAGGTGAGTCACCCATTCCATTTTCAGATAACCAAGATTAACTGTTCCACTGACATTATCTTCACATAGAATGCCAAAAAGGAGAAAATAAGGAACTTGCTTATACATTAGTAAAAAAGAAAGAAAAATACTTAAAACAAAAGAAAATATTTATCCTATCTTACTGGCCATCATTAGATTTTTTTTTCATTTCTCTCTTCAAATATTCTCAATTATAGAATAATCAAGATAAAATCTGTAACATGTATTGGGTGCTTATCATGTGCCAGACATATTGGGTCCTTTACCTAATGGTCTCTTTTTACAACAAACCTAAGAGGAGTAGCTGGAAAATAAAGTGATGCCCATGGTAAACCACTTAAATGAAAGTAAAAGCATCTTTATTTGTTGTCACAATCTTTTTTTTTTTTTTGAGAATAATGTTCTTTGTTTTTCCTAAGTTATTTAGTGTAGATGTACATATTACCTCCTTTTTGTTTTTAACTGGATAGAACACTGACTCAAAGTGACACAACTAAATAAGTCACAATAAAGGAAAGAAAAGTTGATCATAATTAAAGAATAGCTACAATCGTCCACTCTGTGAGAGACAGAAGTCTCTCGCAAACACTGCTATATTGAATAACAGTGATTAAATATATACTGGACAGTTAAATTAAAGTCACGGGCAATCCTAATTTCTTGATGGTAAAAATGGCAATACTCCAAATATAAACAGATACTCCCTCCAATATTTCTTCAAAAATATTTTTTACTCTAATCTCTCATACTTACATATCTCTCTTTATCAAAATCTAAGGTTATTCCTTAGCCAAAACCCTGTGAAAATGCAGATCTATCATCATTATTTTTGGCCATTTTGTCCAGCAATTTGCGCTCCCTAAGCCAAGGATGTTAAACTTAAATAAAGTATGTCTTCAGGAAAAAATGGCACTTTTAAGTCTGGTATTAATTTATTCTCTTGAATTTTCAAAGCCAACAAAGTATGAACAAATCAAGGTTACCTACACAATGACAGGATTTATCAGTATTTATTATTAACCCATGTACACCAGGAAAGATTATGGTTCTGTAAGCAAGCTGTGGGACAAGTACATGGCATATAGTCCTAACCAAATCCCTTTTTGATTTATTTGCTGAACAAATATGCAGTAAGCATTAGTCATAATCATTGTGCATTCTGGGGATCACCTTCCTTAAATAATTTTGCTTCACTAAAGATCATTAGATCAGTACTTCAAACCCAACTTGTGTCTACAACAGAGCAAACACTTCCACCTTTATATGTAATCACAACCATATGAGCCATTACACCTCCTTTTTTCCAGAACATAGAATTAGAGTAGAATGTTTTTAGTTTCAGCTTCATCACAGGAAACGATAATCAAACGGACAGAAACAAAGCTAAAATTTGAAACAGGAGCTTGAAGTGAGAGAAGAATATAAACAATATTTGAAATGAGACTACTTCATAGAATAAATTCTAAAGTACCGCAGAGAAATTAATTTACATACACACAATGCAATTACAAGAAAAGAAGGGGCCTGCATCATTAGGGTAGGGTGAAGGAAGTCTCCAATTATAAATCATGGTGATCCCCACTTGACCTCACTTGGAATACTGTTAGTCATAAACAGAGTTTCCACCGTATGCAATAAAAGAACAAATCTTCCAATTTTATGTAAATTCTAATACCCATTCTAGGACTGACCATTCCCTAAATAGTTCAGACCACAGAGGTTTTCTTACTCCTATACCTAAACAATTTATATTGGAACATGAAATTTCATTTCAGAATTTTAGCATTTGAGAAAACTAACGGTTCCTGGTTTTGTAACTCGCACGGAAATATTGGGTTGAGTACCAAAATGGACACGGAAAGGCAGTCCTCCAAAACATCGTTGGATAAGCAGTCACTTCCAGTTAGACTTGTTGAAAATCTGCTTTCTTTCTCTGCACCGACATCCATGAGAGTACTCTGTAGCAAGTGAGCACGTACATGTGTATGTCTGACTAGTATCAATAATAACATCTGGCTGACTATTATAAAGTTATATACAAATCAGAAAATAAGGTATCATGTCTAATCAACTTTGTTCCTCATACCTAGTATGATACTTTGAAGAAAGTAAGAATTTCTTAAGTATTATGTGAATACACAGAGGAAGGAAGGAAGGAAGGAAGGAAGGAAGGAAGGAAGGAAGGGAAGAGGGGGAAAGGAAGAGAGGGAAGGAAGAGGGAGTGTGAAGATACTCTTCGCAAAAGTATACAGAGTGACTTCAACTACAGAGAATAAGATGAATATAAAGTAACACATGAAGCATACATCACTGAAATGTTAGAAAACAGTATCTCTTTTCATACTGCATTAATAGATTTAATCTGTTCCAAATATATGAGTAAAGAAATGATTCTTAAAAAGAGATTAATGAGTTTATAAAAGTTAAACTGAGTTCCTCTTGGCTGCTGAATTTATGATTCCATCCTGTATAACAGTATACTCTTAATCCATGGGAGAGGCAGCCTGAGAGAACTGTGTCTCCCTACTCTCGAAAGGAAGTGGAGGTTAATCCTTCAAGGTTTTTAACCCAGGAGGTTCTTATTTAACTTCTAGTCATGGAAATGCAAATCAAACTAAACAAATCATCTACGAATACCACGGACATTTACCCAGTAAACACCTTTCTGCGCACTACAAACAGTCTAATGAACTACGTAAACTTCCTGAGAACACTTCTACTTCTCAAAAAAAATTACAGATTCAACACACACACACACACACACACACACACACTCAGACAAACAAGGGCAAGTAAACAGGAGAAATCGGAATACGATAGGAGGTTTGAATCCATGTTAGTATCTTGCTTGAGATATTATACTAGAGTTTTACAAATTGTTACCACTAGAGGAAATTAGGAAAAGTGTACAAGAGATCTCTCTGAATTATTTCTTACAGTTTTATGTGGGTTTACAATTACCTCGAACAAAAGTTCAGTTAAAAATATGGATGATTTGTTACAAGCTTGGAGCCCTTAAACTAGTAATTTATAACTCTCAAAAACAAAGCCAACCAGAGCTGACCCACACTACCACAGATAGAATAATCAACAACTGAAGCAAATATAAAATCTATCTCAAGTTTTACAAAATTTTAAGGAAAGAAATTAGCTTGAATATTCAAATAGCCACTTCCTTAATCAAAGAACTGAAAATAAACATTATGACATTTCTCTTGTCCATATTTATTGCTTATTTGTAGAACTTCAACTATAATATTTGTGATTCACCATCAATAAATAAAAATTAGTTACAGTAGCTGTCAGAAAGTAATTATTTGTCATATAAGAGTTTTTACCATATAAATAATAAAGTATTTCCTCTCTGGAGTCTCGTTTTATTCCTGCTGAGTCTGAAAAAAGTAATTTTTGACAATTTTTTCAAAATATTAATTTTGAAATATTGACACTAATCACTAACTTCCCAATACACATAAAAACTTATCAGTAATGTCATTATTAATCTTCATATATCTGTTTTTGGAAAAATAATTTTGTACATTTGCAGAATATTAGCAATGTCTTCCAAATGCAGGTGATTTAAATGGCACTTGATGTTCCTTTTTGTGAGGTTCAGATGTTATACCGAGGCAGAAAAAGTCATTACAATACTGCAATAAAATAGTGAAATATGAGAAATACACTGGCAGAGAGGATTTAATCTGCTATACTGTTTTAAATGGAAATATATTGTGCGATTATACATTTTGCAAAATGGCATCACAGATATTACTGCTCCCTGGTGAAAGATACCCAAATCTCCATTTATTTGGCTGGTGTAGGTATGGCCTCAGGTGTGCACCTGCAAGTAAATTAAATCTAATTGCTTATTTTCAGTTTCCTTGGAAAGTACTGCCTTTAAGCAAGATGTAAATGCATTTAAATGGGTATGTTCATCTGAAACTCTGTTCAATAAGTCAAGTGTTTCTTGCAATATAAAGATTTTTCTTTGATCCAGGATATTCATGATATTTCACTTAAAAGTGCAGGCACAGCATGGTGGAATTGAAAGAGAATGTGTTTTGAAGTCAGATGGACATAGGCTTGGATTCCAGCTTTGCTACTTAACAACTGTGTGATAGGACAGTGAGTTAAGCTGAGATTCCGAGTCCTCATTTATAAAAATGAGAGAAATAAGACCTGTATATGGGATTCTTGTAATAATTAAATAGTATAACACGCACGATAAGGCCTAACATAAAGCACGCACTTCGAAAAGAATATTATGTCAGGAATAATACGAAAACTTGGTATAGGCTCTAGTGAATAGAGTTAATACAGGTATGAACCCCCCTCCAGTTAACATATAAGCACTGGATGCCTAATTTTGAGATATGGGTTCATGTTTTACCTCTAAAGAAGAATATGAACTTACAGGTCAGTCTGCAATAATATAGCTACCAAAACTTCAAGTCCAGAAAACTGTTTCAAGGTCGTGCAGCAGCACTAAGAAGAAAATGATGCATAATGTAAAAACAAACTGCATATTCACAAACATTTTTTCAAGTTAAATAATTTGACAAAATTGGAGCAAAGGGAAATAACAACAACAACAACAACAACAACAACAAAAACCCAAAAAACTTCCAGCTGCAATTGTCTGAATGTGGGACCTTGCTGCCAAATCCCAGTTTGCGTTCTTATTTCTTCTTTGTGAAGCTAGGAGGTGTCCTATAAAAGATCTACAAAAGGGATGAGAACGAAGTCTGCGGAAAAGAACTCCTCGACAGGTAGTGATCACTTATTTCATGGAAACGTTAAAATGTATGCTACACAGCTTCTTTTAAATGGAGCAAGTTTCTCAGGATCCACGTGAGAGTGAAAACATATGGTATCTGTCTTTCTCTGTGTGACTTATTTCACTTAGCATCACACTCTCCAGTTCCATCCACGTTGCTACAAAGGGCCATATTTCATTCTTTCTCATTGCCAAGTAGTATTCCACTGTATATGTAAACCACATGGGGGGAGGGGAAGGAAAAAAAAGTTAGAGAGGAGGGAGCCAAATCATAAGAGACTCTTAAAAACTGAGAATAAACTGAGGGTTGATGGGGGGTAGGAGGGAGGAGAAAGTGGGTGACGGGCATTGAGGAGGGCACCTGATGGGATGAGCACTGGGTGTTGTATGGAAACCAATTTGACAATAAATTTCATTAAAAAAAACAAGAAGAAGAAAAAGAAAAAAAAGAAATGGAGCAAGTATTTTAAAGCAGGGTCTCCAAACTAAATTTTAAGAAGAGAATTAAATCTCCTAATACACATTTATTAAGAGAAAGTATGTTTCATTTAATTAGTTTTTAGTAATTTTAACATAATTTATTATTATAAGACAAATAGGTTATTATTATGAATTTATCACATATTATAACCAATATTTGTAATGCCTACTCTGCACCATGAACTAAGTGACTTGCCTTTCTTGTATTATCTCACTTACCTGACAGAAAAACCATCTGAAGCATATTGCTTCCATTTAGCAGATGAAAAAGTTGAGGCTTTGTGAGATTAAGCCATTTGACCATGTTCACCTCGCTCAAGTAGCAGAGCCTCTCCACTGAGAGCCCTGTGAACTCCACAGGTCAAATATCCTCCCCAACCAAAATCCCTCTGAATATATTCGAGGCCTCCCCAAATCTCTGGTTAAAATTCATTCTGAGTTGTTTTCATACAAAAAATATTCTACCACATAAATATCGTCTTCCGTCTTGAAAGAAAATAAGGGAGCACAGAGACAGAGAGACCCAGAAAGAGTCAGAGACAGAGACTGAGAAAGCAAGAGTGAGAGAGAAAGAAGCAAATAATCTGGATACGACAGTCCAAAGTAAAATTTAAGACAAAATACTGAGAAAAACTAGATTTAATAAATGCCATTTCTGAGGATATTAAAATAATGAGCTCCGCAAATATTCTGCTTTTTAAAGTTTCTAGAAAGCCCAAATATGTAGTGCAGGTGGGGGAAACACAAATGAATAATAGCATAAATAGTCTGATGACCAAGAAAGGTACACTTAAGGGATTTAACATTTGTAAAATGATACAAATACCCCTTGACTTGCCTGCCTGGCTGATGTTGGGCAACTTTGTGTTTAGGGCCCTGTGACTCTCTCCTACACCGATATAATTATAACTTTGCAATAAAAGAGGTATATAATAAATCCAAGGCTCTTTCTGCCAGCTCACAAAGGTGCATGTAAATTGTTGAAGGTCAGTTTTATGGGTTCGTTTACTATCTATCATAGTCATGACTACACATAAAAATTGTCCCATAGACAATAAATACATCTGAGGCAAGGCCCTATTCCACCACAATGTGCAGCCGCTGCAATGAATCCGTGGCTCCGAATGTGCAGTGTGTTAAAACGTCTATAGTAGAAAGCATGTAGAAAGTCACTCACTCCTATGATGTTTAGCGTAAACAAATTTTCATATGTACGTGGTCCCGGTGGTTGCATGAAAGAATAGAGAGTCTATTTCACTGACAATTCTCCAATGTGTCTATATTCCGCAATTTCATGTGTCACCACCCCTCTCTTAGGACCAAATTGAGGCTTTTCATAAAATCAACTGAAGTATGTAAACCATGATGTATTGCCATTTATGGTGCCTCAATAAAGTATCATTTATCTATCACTATTGAATAGAATACAGACATTTTGTGAGCAATAAATATAGACCATGGGATCATAATGTTATTGAACTACTCAGGCATCCCACACTATCTCTTTGGGGTAAGAAAATATTCCTGAAGTAGACTTATAAACAAAAGGTGCAAGAGGCAGAAGAAAATATCGGCCATTTCACTGCATTATTTGATTCAAAATAAAGTTATATTTTTAAACAGATTAAAAGATAACGATAATCTTGGGAGTCCAAAAATCTTGTAACAATAATGAGCAGTCACAGGTGATGTTTTGAACTTTTTGTTAGTGATAGTCTCCAGTATCTCCTGGCCTCTAGAGGACACATCATCTATAAGTTGAAATATAATATTAAACTGTTGCAAGTGACAAGGCCTCTACCCTAAAGGATAGAAGATACTTCCAAAGATATAGTAATAACATTTCAACAGGGTCTTAAACATAACATCTTCCAGACAGAGTAAATGCAATCTATCATTTTGGAATAAGGATATTTTTCCTTTCATTGAAGTGAAGGAGGCAGGAAGAGATGATTTATCAAGGGCTTTTCAGGTATCTTAGAGATATAGTTCCTTTTGTCCTCAAAATAATCTTATACGGTAAGTATCATCATACCCATTTTACATACAAAGAAGCAAAGGCTTAAACAGATTAAACAATTAGTCACGGGCACAGTCAGGACTTGAAATCAATGCTGACAGATTGTATCACACCACACTCCCTCCTTACTGAGGGATGTGTATTCAATATAATTCTCAAGATCATTAAGAATATAACGTATGTCTAGCTTTTAAATTAGCAAGGGCTACTTTATTCACCTGCAAAGATTTGCTGTCAACATAGAACCTATACCAAATATATTATAAGATTTTAATGAAGCTGTCTTGACTTTCATTATCTACTCTGGAGACCAACAATCTATTCTTCATTTAAGGGTTGAAGTTACTAACAAAGATGAAATACCTCTGTAGTCTGGTTTAGTAGTTTGGACCTAAA
The DNA here is from genome assembly GCF_007474595.2 of Lynx canadensis. Classification (NCBI taxonomy): domain Eukaryota; kingdom Metazoa; phylum Chordata; class Mammalia; order Carnivora; family Felidae; genus Lynx; species Lynx canadensis. The sequence continues at coordinate 32,422,434 of NC_044320.2, forward strand.
CAAAGGAAGAATTGGTAGCAGTAGAAAAAAAGCCCTAAATTGTCACCAATATCATTCTATCAACCATAGTAAGACTTTAATTATATAAATAATTATATAAATAAGAATTCTATAAAATTATTTAATATTTTAATCATCTTAAGAAATTAGAGTTTGGTAGTTTTTTTTTCCCCCTTAAATATCTAATGACTATAATAGAACAGTTGTTGGGCCATGATTTTGAGGTCAAACTAGATCTAAACTAAGCAAGAGGACTGAAAGAGTAACTGAAAGAATTCTGAAAATCATTTCAAGAATGTACGTAGTAACTCACATTTCAAGAATGTACGTAGTAACTCACATTTCAATCTATAAAATAAAATAATCACAAGGTAACAAGAGAAATATTCACATCTGATACATTGTAGCTCGAGGGAAGATGCTTTAACTGGAGCCGACTTTTGATTTGACAGCCCCTTTTACTGGATGCATTCCAATGCTCTCCCACAGGTTCCCAGAGAGAGCTTTGGTCCTATCATTCTTCTTTTCTGACACTCATTCTTCCTTGACTGCCCCATGTTTTAGTATGAGTCCCCCTAGCACTAATCATGCTAAAGGTATGTGATCTTCTGGCTGTCTTATTCAGCATTCACCACTGAAAACAGCACTGGAAGCCAACAATGTGTCCTGTGTTCATAAATATGTCTTTTGAACCATCTGGAGGAATTTTCATTGTTTGTAACATGGACAGAGCCCCCATTATCCTCGTGCAAATAAAAGTAGTTCTTAACAGAAATATGTTTTCTTTACTGAACATTATAAAAGGCCCCCTGATCTTCAACTTGAGGAGTATGGCATTAAAAAAAAAAAAAAAAAAAAAAAAAAAAAAAAAAAAAAAAAAAAAAAAGTAAGATTCTACATAAACTATGAAAAAAGAAAAGAGACAGGAGAGAGAAGAGAAACTTGCCAAAGAACATCGAGACTTACTTATAAACAACTCTCTTCTCCCTTTAGGATAATCCCATATACTATCATTAATAATCCTTTGACACCAAAGAAATTGGTGGCATGAAAAAAGTTAACATAAATATTAAAATCGACCACATTCATTATTAAATAGCAAAATTAAAATAGCAATATTCCCAATATGACCTAGTGTCTTTAGAAGTTGGGTTACATTTTATACCTTAAGAACTTAGGGCTAAGTAATACATAATTTATTCAAGGTCTATTACTGTGTAAAATTTTTGCTGAAACTATCATGTGATTTCAAACACACCTCTGTTTTAGCCAAATCTGTGGTTCATTAAAACTGTGAAATATTCCATAACTCTCTAGAATCAGGAGGTCACTGTCAAGACCTATTACCTGTGCAGACAAGTTCTCATCTCTAATTAATTTTTTTCATAAAACTGTGCACAGGCACAAAGTACAAAAATAATGAATACAGAAAACGTAAAATCAAATTCCTAATTCTGAAAACAAACAATCATGAAACGGTTAAAAATAATGTCACAGTGTGGTCATTTGTGAAAGTGAAGTCCATGAACATATATATCCAGCATCCCATGTAACATGCTTAAGAATGACTTTAATCAGAAAGCAGACAGAGCTAAACTCTCCCTCTAGGGCTGAACATCTGAAGTAAGCCGGGAGGCTAAAATAATCAGGTGAATATAGACACTATAATTTTCAGAGAACCTCACAGTCCTTTTAGGCCTGAGACTGACTTCACAATTTCTTTGAAATGCTGAAAAGAAGCCCAGAAAAATCAAAGCAAAGGATTATTATCCAGAGAATCCAAACCGTAGCTTGTAATACAAAGTTCAGTTTGTTTCCAAAGCAAATAAAATACTCTATTTGTGTGATGGAATACATGTTGAAATACTGTTTATTGCATGTTATATAGGAAGAAGTTTTTGAAGCATTTCTTCAATAGTTTTGTCTGCTGATATGCAATCACATCTGGGTTTAACAGTGGCTGTCACTCTACTCATTCAGGATTAGGACTAATTTTTGAATCACTGGCTCATAAGAGATGTGCATTAATCAGGACTGCCTCAGTAGCATGTGCCAACCACGCGCACACACACACACACACACACACACACACACACACACACAACCGTGGTTCTATATGTATGCTACATGGAAACACAAAGGTTACTTGGGAAACAGACTGTCTTTACTCTATGAATTATGGAGCTTCTATGGAAATCTGGATCATAATGTAAAGTAGTTATTTATTTAATGGGAAGGAGGCCAATGGCAAAGCCACTTGGAATTTCCAGTCTATTTATTCCCAAACGGTACGCCTTCATATATTTGATTCAAGACCTTATTTGAACATTGTGTGGAAAACTGTAAGAGCCAAGTGCCGTGTCTTAGGAGAAATGCCACGTATCAGGAGAATGCCATCTTATGATCTCAACGTTACTAACCTCTGAAAATTTGCTGTTGCTACAGACACGTCTTCCTTTGGTCATTTAGAAGGCACACTTCTGACTCCTTCCACTCTTTGCTCCACACTATCGTTCAATCGTTTTCAAGTTGTAAATGTCATCTTCTGTGGTACCTCTTGCTCAAAAACTTAATGTCTTCCCATTGCTCTTAAGACATAAGGAAAATCTTTAACATCTCTTATTAAATAGGCTGGTTTTTCCCTGTCCCCTTATTCTCTTTGTTTCAGCCACACTGATTTTCACTGAGCCTCTCATATATACTAGGAAAAATGCACTGTCCCTTCTGCCTGAACATTCTTCTCCCTTCGGCTGACTGAGTCCTATCTGTCCTCAAGCTATTCTGGCAGAGAAAACTTCCCTCCTTTTACAGAGCCTACCCTTCTGGTTGGAAAGGCGTGCAAGAAAGAACAAAAAATGGAAAGAAGGGAGGGAAGGGATGAGAAGGGAAGAAAGGGGCAACAGATAAGAGCTTAAGGAGTTTAGGGAGTAATACTTGGGGTAGGTCTACACGGTAAATATACAGGTTTCTTGGTTCCGCTGATCTTATAAGACAAGTTGTAATGGCAACTGGTATAACATAGCTTCCAAACCTCTACAGGAACATGTTATAAGTTTTCTTTATATAGAACTCTCCTGGACACATAAGAAAACTTTTTAATTTTTCCTTAAGATTACCTAAGAAGTCACACACTTCTCATCAATGAGCAGTTAAAGGGGAAAGTTGGTGTTTTATCTCTTTGGTCAGCTCTCACAAATTTTGAAGTTCATCTTGACCACTTAGAGGGATTCCTGTTTATACTGTCACGGTGTTCACCAAGATCTACAAACATCTTCTCTTTAAAATTGTTCTTTTTTAGCCAGTCTGATTAAGCTGTGTTTAGGAGAGTTATTCGATAGGCAAAACAAATTAGATGTGTATGGCCTTCTTTACCCCAGTGGTACTTAAGCAAAACAGTTTCAGGTTACCTGTATTTCACAGGAAGACCATTTACCTGGTTATGTCTGTGCAATATAAATGTCAAGAAATATATTCAAAGCGCATTTATCCCTCCTACACATGAATCAGATTTGTTAATTCTACACATTCTTCAATTTTCTGGAGCATTACAAGAATTTATGATAAAAAGGTATGGTTCTGAATACTGATGCAGTGATACAGACATCCCTCCCCCTCCTAACGTACATACAAATCTTCCAATATTGGGATTTTAGCTACATCCTATGTTTCTCACGGCTACAACTACTTAATGCCACTGATGATCACTCTTATTTTCTAGTTTTTTTCCCACAACTCCCGTAAACCTGCCATAATGAGTTAGAATTATGCCCAGCAGAGAAGGTACCTTGTGGCCCCAATTACATCATTCAGTGAGCACAATTATGTAACAGAAATGTAAAATGCACAGTCACTATGTGTAAGAGAATGTTGTCATGTCTTTTTTATTCCACAAGAAAGTCAAACAAAAGAATTAGGTATGCAGGTAAACATTCTTGTCAATAACATCAGGAAATAGTACCATATTGAAGGCAAAAATTTAACATTTCCCTTAACTTTTTAAAACATGTGAAGAGTGATTTCTTTTAGAAAAATTAGGAGTCATGTCTTTTGACTCTAGAGCAGTACAATTAAAAAATAAATAGCACCCGAATTTGTCATGTTCATATCTGACCTTCTATACTACAACTTTATGGCAAAAACAAATGTTTTCTAAAAGGAATTCAATCCTGAACTTGTGATAAGGATATCTAGAGATATTTGAAAATCTGGCTTTAAAAAATCTGTATGACTCATGAAATTACATTATTATGTAAAATGGGGTATTATTTCTGTAGACAATTTCTCTTCATAATTACATTGCACAGAATGCTTGATTTTAGAACTATCAATAGAAACAAATTGATTTGGACTTTTTTTATGACCCACTATAGCAGTAGAAAAGTTCTTTGGAATTTTGTTTTTATGTAGATATCTTCAGCAAGAGTCTGGAAAATGGGTAGCTATTATATTCTGCATGTTTTTGTCAAAAAAGATTTTTGATCTTTAAAAATGATTCTCGAGAGATCATAAAAGCCATATATGAATGGCCCAATGCTAATACCATCCTCAATAGGGAAAAACTGAGATCTTTACCCCTAAGGTCAGGAATAAGACAGGGATGTCAATTCTCGCCACTGCTATTCAACATAGTATTGAAAGTCTTAGCCTCTGCAATCAGACAACACAAGGAAATAAAGGCATCCAAATCGGCCAGGAGGGGGTCAAACTTTCACTCTTCGCAGATGACATGATACTCCATAAAGATTCCACCAAAAAACTGCTAGAACTGATTCATGAATTCAGCAAAGTTGCAGGATATAAAATCAATGCACAGAAATCAGTTGCATTCCTATACACCAACAATGAAACAACAGAAAGAGAAATCAAGGAATCAATCCCATTTACAATTGCACCAAAAACCATAAAATACCTAGGAATAAATCTGACCAAACAGGTGAAAAATCTATACACTGAAAGCCATAGAAAGCCTATGAAAGATATTGAAGAAGGCACAAAGAAATGGAAAAATATTCCACACTGCTGGATTGGAAAAACAAACATTGTTAAAATGTCGATACTACCCAAAGCTATCTACATATTCAATGCAATCCCTATCAAAATAACACCAGCATTCTTCACAGAGCTAGAACAAATAATCCTAAAATTTGTATGGAACCAGAAAAGACCCCAAGTAGCCAAAGTAATCTTGAAAAAGAAAACCAAAGCAGGAGGCATCACAATCCCAGACTTCAAGCTATACTACAAAGCTGTAATCATCAAGGCAGTATGGTACTGGCACAAGAACAGACACTCAGATCAATGGAACAGAATAGAGAACCCAGAAATGGACCCACAAACGTATGGCTAACTAATCTTTGACAAAGCAGGAAAGAATATCCAGTGGAATAAAGACAGTCTCTTCAGCAAGTGGTGCTGGAAAAACTGGACAGCAACATGCAGAAGAATGAACCTGGACCACTTTCTTATACCATACACAAAAATAAACTCAAAATGGATGAAAGACCTAAATGTAAGACAGGAAGCTATCAGAATGCTTGAGGAGAAAGCAGGCAAAAACCTGTTTGATCTCGGCCGCAGCAACTTTTTACTCAACATGTCTCTGGAGGCAAGGGAAACAAAAGCACAAATGAACTACTGGGACCTCATCAAAATAAAAAGCTTCTGCACAGCGAAGGAAACAATCAGCAAGACTAAAAGGCAACCGACAGAATGGGAGAAGATACTTGCAAACGACATATCAGATAAAGGGTTAGTATCCAAAATCTATAAAGAACTGATCAAACTCAACACCCAAAAAACAAATAATCCAGTGAAGAAATGGGCACAAGACATGAACAGGCACTTCTCCAAATAAGACCCCCAGATGGCCAACTGACACATGAAAAAATGCTCAACTTCACTTATCATCAGGAAAATACAAATCAAAACCACAATGAGATACCACCTTACAACTGTCAGAATGGCTAACATTAACAACTCAGGCAACAACAGATGTTGGCGAGGCTGAGGATAAAGAGGATCTCATTTGCACTGCTGGTGGGAATGCAAACTGGGGGTGCAGCCACTCTGGGAAACAGTATGGAGGTTCCTCAAAAAATTAAAAATAGAACTACCCTACAACCCAGCAATTGCACTACTAGGTATTTATCTAAGGGCTACAAGTGTGCTGTTTCGAAGGGGCACATGCACCCCAATGTTTATAGCAGCCCTATCAACAATAGCCAAAGGATGGAAAGAGCCCAAATGTTCATCGGTGGATGAATGGATAAAGAAGATGTGGTATATATACATCTGGAGTATTACTCGGCAATGAAAAAAAATGAAACTTTGCCATTTGCAACTACGTGGATAGAACTGGAGGGTATTATGCTAAGTGAAATTAGTCAGAGAAAGACAAGTATCATACGACTTCACTCATTATGAGGACTTTAAGAGACAAAACAGATGAACATAAGGGAAGGGAAACAAAAATAATATAAAAACAGGGAGGGGGACAAAACAGAAGAGACACACATATGGAGAACAAACTGCGTGCTACGGGAGGAGTTGTGGGAGCGGGGATGGGCTAAATGGGTAAGGGGCCCTAAGGAATCTACTCCTGAAATCATTGTTGCACCATATGCTAACTAATCTGGATGTAAATTAAAAGTAAATAAATAAATAAAAATGATTCTCAAGATACTTTCTCTTTCAGAGGTGGTAGGGGTTGAATTGTACCCCTCCCTTCAAGAAAAATGTATGTTGAAATCCTAACACCCAGAACCTGATTTGAAATAGGGTGAGTGAGCCAAGAAGAGGAATATGGTGTGCCCCTAATGCCGTACGACTGGTGTTCTTAGAGGATGATGGCCATGCAGCAGAGGCGCCCAGGGAGAACACCATGTGATGATGACAGTGGACTTGAGTGACGCATCGACAAGGCAAGGACTGCCTGCACACCAGCAGACGCTGGGAAGAGGCAAGGAAGAATTGCCCTCCAGACTCCTGAGGGAGCACAGCCCTGGTTCCACCTTGACTTCAGACTGCTGGCCTGTGAGAAAACAAACTGCCATCGTTTTTAACCACCTCATTGATGGTAGGTACTTTGTGATGACACCCCTGGGATTTAATACAAGACGGAAATTAGGCTCACAATCAAATGTGGCCCAGCTCTATCAATGCCACTCACCAAACCTTCATGCTACTATCTCAGTTACTCATCTCACCCGGACCCACGAGTAGCTTAATGTATCATCTCCGTAATTCAGACCTCTACTGTTGTAAGAACGGAATTCTTCGAGATGGTTATTTAATACATATAGACAGACAGACAGACATAAATAAATTTGAACCACATATCAAAACTTCCTTAGATATACTGAACAACAATGAGGGAATTTGAATACAATTTCACGTAAGGTGTTAGATACCATCGTATTTGAACCGTGGTCCAACATGGCAAGCTCGCCTGCTGCCTGGATTTGCATCTCACCTATTGTAGAGCTCAAGTACCTAGTACAGCATCTTGCATTTACTAGCATCTCAATAAATGGTTATCAGTTGCTATGGATTGAATTGGATCACCCTGAAATTCAAACGTTGAAGGCTTACCCAACACCATGACTGTATCTGGAGGAAGGATCTTTAGGAGGTAATTAAGGTTAAATGAGGTCATAAGGATAGGGTCCTAATCTGATAGGATTAATGTTGTTATGAGATCAGGGAGAAAGTAGCAGAGAGCTCTGAATGCAAGCCAGGAAGAGAGCCCTCACTAGAACCCAACCATGTTAGCACCATCATCTCAGACTTCCAGCGTCCAGAACTGTGAGAAAATAAATTTCTGCTGTTGAAGCCACCCAGCCCATCCTATTTTATTATGGCGTCCCAAGCTAATACAATGGTGACCAAACTATTATATATTATGGCAAAAGATCCAGAAAAAAAGTATGTGGCAAAACATTCAGACTGTCATGAGACTACTCCACCAAGGATTATGAGATTTTGGCAAAGATTATGAGAGTCTGGTATTGCTGGTTTCATAGGATAATAATAGCTTTTACAAAATTTTCGAAAGTCTCCCACTGGGGGCAAAGAGATATTGGCAATACCTCCTCTATACCAACTGTCAAAGATTGCAATCCTCTTGTGAATTATGAAACACTGGTTAACATGACGGCCTGGCTTTTAATCATATTTAAGAATCCGACAGACATACTTCTGGCCATGAATCTTATCTCTTTCAAATTTTTTATCCCAATAAATTCATAGGTATATGAACTAAAACTCAAGGTGGCAGGTTTTCCCCATAACCTGAGTTCGTTTTCCTGCTCTATTTTCATTGTATTTAGTGAACTGTTTCTTTCTGAGTGGATGTGCTCACTTGGCCCTGACTGAGTAGTGACTTCAAGGAATTAAAAAACAAAAATGTTGGGTGTTGCTAAAAGAGCACATGGCAGCTGACAATGAATTCATGAGTGTCCAGGGTACATTTGGTATAAGCAAAATGGAGCTACTTGGTATACTGGTTATTAACTTTGAAGCCCAGTAATCAGATTTCAGACTGGGAGTATATAGCAATCGTAATAATCAGATAAATAAAGTAATTTATAGTAAAATATGATGGCAAATTTATGTTCAAAATTCCCTTGGTGTTATGAGCTAAACTGTGTCCCCTCAAAATTCCAATGTTGAAGTCCTAACCCAAATTACTTCAGAATGTCACTGCACTGAGACATAGGAGATTGAAGGTAAATAAGATAAAACAAGGTCGTATGGATGGAGCCTAATCTAATGTGAAGAGGAGTTTATGACAGACCCACACACACAGGAAAAACCATGTGATGATACCAGAAGGTGACCATCTACAAGCCAAGGTGAGAGCCCTCAAAAAACAAAACAAAAAACAAAATAAACAACTCTGCCAATGCCTAAGTTTCCCTTAAACTACCAATCCATTAGAAATGTAGAATCCAGGATCTAATGAAACACTCACTCATCTTTCAAGACTCACACTGAAAATACCTGTGTCTGGGAAGGCTTCCTTGATTCTCCCATCTACACAGCTCTCTCTGCATTTACTTCTAGAAGAGCTGTCTGTATATTATGTTTGACCTACCAGCTTACGTTCCATTTCCTCCTCTGAAGAGACCTCCAGAACAAGGAATATATCCTATCTATCTTTGTAAACACAGCACAGAGTTTAAAAACCTGGCACATGGCAAATAATGAACACCTACCTCCTAAAGCCACGAAACTAGAAAATAAAGCAGTTGGATTAGCTGATTTTTTAAGATCCTTTAACACTCTAAAATTCTACAAAGACATAATTCTAATTTTTATATCATCTGCTCCACATTGTTCATGATTAAATTCAGGCTGTATATTTTTAAAATGTGGATTCTGTTTCAGACCGTGTAGGGGTTCTGAGACTGTATTTCTTACACTACCCACCCCTCCTCCCAGTAATGGTGATGCTGGAACGCTTTGATTAGCCAGGTCTTAAAGTTCAACATAAATCCAAGAACCAGCTCTGGATCTGTAAAAGCCTAGTCTTACAAGCTTGTAACACCTTAAAAGTAATAGAAGGTATTAAAAGAAAGCAGCTGGCTTAGTTTGCCCCCCTTTAATAAGATTCAATCATTGGGGTTCAGCTCGAATGGATAAGTTCCACCACAGAAATTGAAAACAAAAAATCTCTACCCTATTCTAATCTGCCCATTTTTCTACATCCACATAGACTGTTTTAGCATCCACTCTTTGAATGCAAAAACAAGAAAACTTTGCTATCCTGCTCCTTGTGTGTTTTTATTTTTTTTTTTTAATGTTTATTTGTTCTTGAGAGAGAAAGAGAGCATGAGTGGGGATGGGACAGAGAGAAAGAGAGGGAGACACAGAATCTGAAGCAGGCTCCAGGCTCTGAGTTGTCAGCACAGAGCCCGATGCGGGGCTTGAACCCAGGAACACTCATGACCTGAGTCGAAGTTGGACACTTAACCGACTGAGCCACCCAGGCGCCCCTCCTTGTGTGTTTTTAAAATTTATACTTCTGACCTCGACTAAAGGAGGACATCCCACACCCCCAACCAATTGCCAGGCAGTCTTTGCAAAAACAGAGGCACTTTGAAGTTTTAAGTAAAACCCTTGGTAGTGCTCAGACTGAACAAGGAAACACCTTCAAAACTACGGAGTGACAGGGGAGCCTGGGTGGCTCAGTCGGTTGAGTGTCCGACTTCAGCTCAGGTCATGATCTCATGGTTCGTGAGTTCGAGCCCCGCGTCAGGATCTGGGCTGATGGCTCAGAGCCTGGAGCCTGCTTCTGATTCTGTGTCTCCCTCTCTCTCTGCCCCTCCTCTGCTTGCACTTTGTCTCTCTCTTAAAAATAAATCAACATTAAAAATTTTTTGAAAAAAAAATTAAAAATAAGAAGAAAACTTTAAAAAACATATTTCATTACCACAAGCAAATTGGATGTTTTACCCAAAATCATTGCTTCTTTGGTACTGATTTTCTCCATTTTAACTTATCCCACTATCGATCACTATTCTCACTGTTCTTAGAACAATTAAGTATTAAACCTCAAATGTAAATATAAAATAAATAGGAGAGGCTAGACACATAGTTTCTGGATTTAGTAGAAAAAAAATTCTTTTAAAACATGAAAGTTAGTGTCTTATCAGATCTGAACAACGTGCAAAACATTGTTCCTGTATTTCCTTCACAGCAGAAAATAACAGGTAACCATGTAAATGAATCCGAATTTTCATGCCCTCATTTTTTCTTGTTTTTTTTTAATGGTTTTAACATATATAACAAGTTCCATTAGCATTAAATACAAAGTTCTAGATGAATTAAGTTAGTACATTAATTTTGCATGTTTTCAAGAGCAAAGACAGAGTGAGACATGAGTGAGGAGGTTTTCAAGGGAAAGGATAATTTATCCCTATAAAAAGGCAAAATGTCAATTCAGTTAACTGTTTAAGAGAGTCTGAAATTTAAAAAAATCTGTTTTCTGTAAATAATTATTTTATCAGGAATTATTTGATAGCTGTAAAGAACAAAGTTCACATGTATATGGATGCACTTGACCCCTATGTGGGAATCATTCGCCTCACAAACATTTATTGAGCACTTATCAGGCTAGGCAGGGTTGATAAAAATACGTCCATACGTTAAAATTACATCTGTGAATTGACAGTCATTCAAAGTGTAGGCCTCGATTATTTCAAGTTACTTTATCTATAAGTAAACTATTGTGGTTGTGGGCTCACACTATTGTTAAGGCTGCTTTCTTTCAAGTCCTTCAAACTGGGCACCATACCAGTTTGTCCTTTTAATAGCTGTGACATATGTCTTATATAATATACCTGTAGCCACTGAGGGATATTAAATTCTATATGCTATGCCTATCTTCATTAAAATTACAAAATCAATGTAATCTCAGTAAGGACATGGGAATCCCATCACCTAAACACCTACTATTCTGTATTCGAAAACTGAGTTACAAAATTCTTATTCCTATCGATCTGACCCTGACCAAGTCACCTCTCTAGTTTTCACACGGGGAACATGCAGTGTGGAGAGCAAAAATCCCGCCTGTGAAATAACGATCTACACGCAAATGGACGTATGATTTTACCTAAATCTTAATATTCATGACATGCATCAGATGACTGGTACAGAAGGACCCTCTCCTTTTATCTTATTTGTAAATATCTTTCAAAACACATTGACTTTCAAGGCAGCTTTGTAAAGCTTGTCTTCTTCAAAGCTGATAAAACTAATAAAACTGATCATTTAGAAGTAACTGGGCTAATGGCAACAAAAAACATTATTAATGGAACAAGAACCAAAGACTATCTGCACTCGAAGTATTCGATATGTTCCTAAAAAACAAAAGTCAGGAATTAGCAGCAAATTGTAGTGAGGGTCTGTGTGTGTGTGTTTTAGCTTCAGTGAGGTACATAAAAGAATAGAGGTCAAAACCAGGTTTTAATGAGACACTGTAGAGTTTTACAATTGTTCAATTTGGTGTCGGTTGCTGCAGAAGGTTGTGATTGAAAATTTTCCTGTGGAAGAAGAAATGTCACAGTATTTTGATAAGCGAGAGATGAACTTTTTTTTTTCCCTTGTGCCATCAGCAAGACGAAAAGAACAAAATGCATCATTTATAACCCACAGCTCAACCATTATCTCCTGGTGAGACACTTGTTTTAAAACACACAAGGACTTTTTCTTCCCCCTTCTACAAAGTCTAGAGCTCTCTGCGAGGCTCCTTCTCCCTTAGAGCCATGAAAGAAAGTGACACTTGTGTGGCCAAAGTTTCCAGGCAACCACATAAGGGCACTCATACACCCTCCAGGTCACAGCCAGTTCTGAAGTACAGAGGAAGCGTACGAACAGCATATGTCTCTTTGATCACAGATATCATCTAAAACTGATGTGGAGAGAAAATCCTGTTCTGCACCAAAGGTTTACAGACTCTTTTCCTGACTTTACCCACAGCGTAAAGATAGGGTATACCTTCCTTGCTCAAATTTTTGGTCTGAACGTTGCTCAGCACTAAAACTGAATAGTCAAAGTGTGTGTGTGTGTGTGTGTGTGTGTGTGTGACCCACAGAAGAATGCTCTTATGATTACCGAAGCCACAACAAATTAGATAAGGTAAAATAGGAAGGAGTGATAAGTATAGTTTAGACACCTTTCACTTATTTATTCATTAACTGCAAATAATTCTGAGCAACAACTTTGGGCACTGAAGTTAGGCCTCAAAATGCTTTTGCTGTTACAGAACTGAATGCCATAACTACGTACAATTATGATGGCCTTCATCTATCAGGAAAAGGTCACGTTTTGTTCAGCATCAGATCCATTTTAGGTAACTTTCCAGCATTTACAGAATTACATCTCCCTACTGTCCCTCAATGATACAGTATAAGCACTTTCTTATACATTTCAGATCTCCGGTTAATACTTAACATATAGGTGTTTAGAAGCTAAGGGTATTTCTACATCATTATTTTAGATGACACTCACAGGAACTCCAGGTCGTTACAGCTCTCACTTGATGCAATGAAAAAAAATAAAGTTAAGAGACTTGCTCAGGGAACAATGCGAAGCGCTCAGGTCTAGAATATGCACTAGTACTCATGGTCCACGGGCTTGTGTGCCATCATTCTGCCGCCATATCCTTCTGGTCGCTTTGCCCACAGGGGGCGTGGCCACCAATACTCTGGGTTGATGTCAAGGCTACACACGCGAAACATACACACAAAAATAATTGCTAACTTGTCAAACGGTTAATAATTATCTTCTTTATATAATAAATCAACTAAATTCCTGTTGGTTTACAGTCACGGGCCCTCTAAGGTCAGTGTCTGCAGAGAATTTTGCCAGCATAGTAACAGTCGTTGCCAGTGGCGAAGTGGGGAGGTGCAGTAATTGTCTGATGCAACAGAGCAGAGAAGAAATTACTCTTTCAGAGGATTTACTACAAAGCTCTGGATGCTGTAATTCTTGATCTCTGAAAAGGCATAACCTTAGTATCATTCCTGGTTAGGCCACGGCATGCTGTCACTCCTAGCAGTGGTGACAAGGGGACCTAAGAGCGAGACAACCAGTGTGGCTGCAGAACGCTAGGGCAACGTGGAACCGGAGCAAATCGTTTGGCTAGTCTGTCATTTTGTACGCTGGATCTACCCACGAACATCTCCCAGGAAAGCCCAAGTAACAGCAAGCTCACGTTCTCTGGGGGACTGGTGTGAAGGTAAAGTCTTACACAGTTTGGATGTTAGAAGAGTCATAAGCTTCTTTGTCCATACCGGAAACATTTACTGGATGCTCTTTTTCCAGGAACAGTACCAAACGTTTATTGATATCTAACATGTACGAAGTGCTGCACTGAGTATTTTTATTTTATCATCTCAAAAACAATCCTATGGGGTAGGTAGTTTTACCCCCATTTTACACATTGGAAAAACCAACCAAACAAAAACTGAGGTTAATTTGCTCAAAGTCAGAGGAAGGGCCAAAGTAAGCGCTAGACCAAGTATTTAATTCTATCAGGACACAATCCTGTATCTCTACTGGTAATAGTTACTGAATACTTGATGGAATGGCAGCCTCTGAGCTTTATGGAAAGGCGAAGCAAGTTTAGGATTAAGGGGACACACTTTGCAGTAGGACTTTTATGCAAAGAGTTCCAACTTCCAAACGTGTAGAGCTAATAAAAGATGAAAATTACGATTTCAAAATGAAACAACAATATTTGAACTTACACATCAATATACCTTCAATACTGTTTTTCAACATAAGAAAGAATACACAGACTTCAATTGTGCTATTTATAAAGCAATATTTTTATTCTGATTTTCAAAGATGTATCATGTCTCTCGTAGGAAATAGCAAACACTTAGCTCAGTGTGACAAGTCAAAAGGCATCCCTCTCTCAGTTTCTTATTTTTCCTCTTTAATTTTTATGTAAGCGATACCTGAGTACAGTCATATAAAAATCATTCAAAACATATATTTTTGGAAAGTATAAGTTCCTTCCCAAGCTTCCCTTACTCCAATTCTCTCACCAGTGGCCAGCCATCTTAACAATTTGAGCTCTCACATTATTTCATTTATTTCCAAATGGCAAGCCAATTGGCCAATTGACATTTATTAAATAGCTCATTCAAGTCCACTGTTTCCATGTGCATTTATCACACACCAAATACTCATATATGCATGATCAATTTCTGAATGGTTCTGCCTTGCTCTTTCATTTGTCTCTTATTACACTAGTATCATGTAACATAGTGGTCTAATTATTATGCTTATATAACAGGTATTTATATCTGTAGAAGGCAAATTCTTCTTGTTATTTGAAAGTTATACGTTTCATTACTATTCTTATAATGGTCACTTACATTTTTTATTTCCATATAGTATTCTATAATTTTCTATCAATTCAATGACTTAAATTCAGTTTATTTTATGTGTGTGTGTGTGTGTGTGTGTGTGTGCGTGATACATCTCCTTCTGACATCCTTTGGGATTTGAGACGGCAGAGGTTGTGGGCACATATGCTCAGTGCACCATCTTGAATCCCAATCCTGTTAGCAACATCAAAATTTTAACACATACGTAGTTTGTGATCATTTTAATACAGTAATTTCCCCAACTAGTCAGGCTGGCATTCAAAGTCTTCAGCGACGTCCTACATATCTCTATTATTAGCTTATCTCAACACTTTACAGCTCCCGTTGCCCCCACATATCTCCCACCCTCTGAAATTGTCCATTTATCTTTTCTCGAGTTGTTATATAAACTTGGACACTCTCTGCACATAATGAAATATCTTCATATCAATTACCCATACTTATAAGTCCGCCTCAAAAGCCACCTATTCCGAAATAGTGTCCCCATACTCTTTCTACCCAGAAATAATCTCTTGTCTATACTTTATTCCTCTATGACAATACTTATCACAATAAACCATCTGCCACCATGCATGTGTCTATTTTCTTAAAGACACTAATGATGCTAGAAAAGAGACTATGTCATTTTTACATATATATATATATATATATATATATATATATATATATTTGTGTGCGTGTATCCCCACAATGTGTAACTTAATTAGGTAGAATTAAGTTATGTATTTTTCTCTTAAATAAGGTTACAAAGATTGTCACTGGATTCTGCAACAAAATGGTAATTTTGTTCTATTTTTCCCATGCTGCACCTTTATATCTCACTGATATTAATAAGTAATTGACCTACATGTTTGAGTATGCTCATAGTACTGGAAAAGCTGATATCCAACTATGATATTAAATGCTCTCAAGATCCCTTTATGCATTATGTTCTCTTACCAATGTAAATACTTTCCCTGTTTAGACAATTTTTTTTCCCATCTTTCTTACTTATTTCTTGGTATTAAAAGAGGAACCAGCCTTTATTTGGCTTTCAAACGTTTCTCTTGAATTATGTCCTGTTACCCTTTATGAATTTAATACTTACATTTTATCTCTTGTATCCTTCTTCAGCAATTTAATAGCTATTTTCTTTATTTTATTTCCCTTTGGAATAGTCTCCTCTACAATAACAGGTTATTTGTGTTTCTAAGAACACACCTTATCAAAGAACTTCTGTTATAAAAACAATTATTTTAATTAGAAAAGAAGAGTTCGAAACTAGAAAATTTTAGGCTAGCACAAGTTCATTTTCCCTGTAGGAATGCCAATAACAAAAATGTTTTACAGATGTACATATCTAACCATCATCACAGAATGAGAAGTTAATCAAAATGTATAAAAAACACATCTAAATATTCCTGAGCACATCCTAAAGAACACATAAAAGGAAGCCAAACTCAAGGTCAATAATAGTAACATCAACACATTTAAGACCATCCCTGAGAAAACAAACCAATGAGGAACTCAAACTACACAGTTAAGTGTCCCTAAGTGGGAAAACTTACTTTCACCATGCATGTGAGCTCCAAATCCAATTTCATTATAACTGAGAAATATCTGTACAATGTCAATCCATTCCCTAATTTATTAACTACGTTATCTCCAATCTGTGTTAGGAAACTCACGCTGGAGGCAAACAGGAACCAAATGGACATCAGGAACCAAAAGAGTGCCAAATCAAAAGCACCTAAACTCTTTAAAATAAGAATCTTTGGGAGGATGCTCCAGGAGTTTCTCACTTTTTCCTTTATTTTCCCGGTTTTGAGTTGACCATGTTACATACATTACCTTACTTCCACAACAACCTTATCACACCATACTTCTTCTACTCATCACACCAAGGATACATCATAGCCTAACAGCTTATGCACATGGGTCCTAGAAATGGATTTTAATCTCAGATTAGCCACCTACTAGCTATTCAACATTGGACAGGTTACTGAGCCTTGTTGGACCTCAATTTCCGCATTTATACAATGGAATTGATAATTGCACCTACCCCACGAGGTTGTTGAGATGATTAAATGATTTATTCATTTTTGCCATTTACATCTGCTTTGTAGAATGGTGTGTCATACATAGGTATCACTTATAAATGTTAGCTATATTTATTATTATTCTCGTCTCCAAATCCTAAAGCAAAGTTGTCCTTAACTAACAAACAGCAAAATACTTGGTTGTCCATTAACTACTGTTTCTTAGTGTTTTTAAATGTCTGCATAATTTCCAACAGGTATATCACAAAGTAATCTATGACTTAAAATTGTGATCTATTTTTTTTTAATTCACGTTGATTTATTTTTGACAGAGAGAGACAAAGCATGAATGGGAGAGGAACAGAGAGAGGGAGACACGGAATCCAAAGCAGGCTCCAGGCTGTGAGCTGTCAGCACAGAGCCCGAGGCTCAAACCCACGCACTGTGACCTAAAACTCACGAATCATGACCTAAGCCAAAGTCGGATGCTTAACCGACTGAGCCACCTAGGCGCCCCAAAAATTGTGATCTATTTTTGTCGCAAAACAAACCAGCATTCATTGCAAACTGTAGAAATAAAAAGTGGTTTAGGGGATGCCCCACCGGCTCGCACATAGTTTCCCACATAGTTTGTAAATGTATGCAATGCTGAACTAGGCTTTTCTTGCCTAACAATTACATTTCAAAGAGCTTGTTGCCACTGAAAACCCCTCCTTTCAGGCCAAACTTCACCTATTTTTCTTTTCTGCTTGTAGCACTTGTGTGGTTGTAATAACACAAAGGAATCTGCATGATTTCAGCGCATGACTCATTTCCAGCAAATCAACACACACATTCTCAATTTTTCATGCATGAGAGATGTGTAAAACTATAAAAATGTTTGGACATTTGAGGAGACTAAATCAACAGACAGTAAGCGTTTTATCAAATCTACAAGTGAAATTAAACTTTAATTTGAATAAATAAACTGTACCATGAAAGAGGAATTGCTATCCATCTGAGCTAAAAAGATGGAGTATAATTGTATCTATGTTAATAGACACAGCAAGCACAAGGAAATTGCAGCAGAGGCTCCTGCACGAACATGCTGATGATTCACAGGTGTGTAGGCACGGCTTGTAAACACAGATGGAAAGGGTGACAAATAGATGAATATATCAGTTACAATTGTGGTCTGCCCCTCTTCAAAGACGGCATTTATTTTTCCAAATTCTTGGATGGTTACAAAAGAGGTGTCTATGAGATGACAAAGATGTTATCGATACTCAGAGTGCTTCTGACTAAATTAACTGAGATGAAATCAACTTGGTCCCAAAATTTTCAGGGAAGAAGATCTCATCAATTATTTTGTTATTATCCGTGTTATGGTAATAGAGTAAATATTGGCTAATTCCAAAAGAAGGATAAACAACGATCATGATCATAAAGAGGGACTGTTTTTTGTTTATATCATCAAGTTGTCAAGGAGAATTACTTTTCAGAATAACAAAGCGCATCCTGATTATACTTAACACTACTGAATCAGGACCCCTCTTGCCAAAGAATTCATTCACTGAAACCAATGGTCTCAATCAAAACATTTTGCTTCTTACGACTCCAAAATTGCTATCCTTGATAATGGTAATCTGGTTTAGTTTTATAGGCCTACTTTGCTTTTTGTTTAATTGTTTTAAGTTTATTTATTTTGAGAACGAGAGAGAGAGAGAGAGAGAGAGAGAGAGAGAGAGAGAGAGAGAAAGAGAGAGAGAGGAGAGAGGAGAGAGAGGTTGGAAGCTAGTGCACAAACAGGGGACTAACAGAGTGAGGGACAGAGAGAATCCCAAACAGGCCCCCCTGCTGTCAGTGCAGAGCCCACACAGGGCTTGATCTCACCAACTGTGAGATCATAACCTGAGCTGAAATCAAGAGTCAGACGCTTAAGTGACTGAGCCACCCAAATGCCCCATAAGCCTACTTTGATTAGTGCAAATATCAAAACATGCTTAACCTGACGTGATTCTACTCCACATTCTTTGTTCTGAAATAAACTACTGAGGTGTAGTGTGTGGCCCCATAAAACTTGTTTTAAAAACCAACAGGAAAAATTCCAACAAATAATATTATTCAATGAGTTGATGATTCTCTTTATTTGTATAACCTCAGACCCGGAGTATGCCAGAGGTTAGAGCAAGAGCTCTAGAAGCAGAAGGCATGCATTTACATTCCTATATCACTGCCTACTAATCCTGGGGCCTCAGTTTCTTTTCCTAGAAAGTGGGGATAATTGCATTTATTTCATGGGATTGCGGTGAGGATAACAGTTAATGGTTGGGAACACTGCTGGGAACAGTCAACTTTATACAGATGTTTACTATTATTTCTATCAATGGTATAATAACTATATTAGACATACAGAGCAGCAAAAATTATTGTCAAAGGAGATAAAAGAGAAAAATTAGTATAACAGCACTATTCCATGTGCCATAAAATATTCATTTTATCATTATAAATATTCAAACATACGGCCACGTCAAGCACAGCCTGAGCCATCAGAAGCGTATTTTCTCTAAATGCTGCCCAATCTCAACTGATAACAGACCATGCTTCTTGAATATAAAAAACAAGTGTTTTTTAAAAACTACCATTATTTAAGGTTATCTAAAAGTATACCCAGATACAAACATCATTTTCAAATATTAACAGTCTCCAAATATATTTATCCCACACCACCACTGCTTATGTTCTCACTCATTAAGCACTTTTCAAAAAGAGATCAGGTATTGCTTGGGTTGCCTTTCCAGAATCCATCGCTTCCCCTTTCCCCATAATTTTTATGTGGCTTAAGAAAAACCAGTTCCCTTCTATCTCAAGAAGGGTAACACACGGTACATGAACTGGGACAATTCATTCCATTCTCTCTTCTGCAACGACCGGCTCAAGAAGTAGACATGCAATGTAAGCCAAAGCAATCAGAGTCAACAGCAAGACCTTTAGAAAAAATGCCTAGACACGAGAGCTTGTTAGCTCTGGGCTGTGTAGTTCTAGCCTATCAGGAGGAACACTAACCTAGGGAAGAAGCTGAAACCCAAAATAGGGCAGAAACAGGAGCCTGGCAAAGAACCAGAGCCTGCAACTCTGAAGGCATCGTGATTCTTCGGCATTTTCAGTTACGCGAACCAATCCTTTCTCTATGCAATTCCTATTAGGCTTTGCTATTTATTACAAAGGATTTTCTAAATAAGACAAGAGTGCAAGGGTAGGGGCTGAGGATCTTAGCCCAGGAATCTAAAACAAAACAAAATATTGGCTTAAAAAACATGGTATGATTTTGAATGGATGGGTGTTCCTCGGGGCTTTTGATCTTACTCCTGACTGCTCGTAGGGCAGTTGTAAAGATCAAATGGGGAATTGCATGCGAAGTATGAGCACAGTGCCTGGTCCACAGCACACAATAAACACACGCTCCTCCTACTTACCCCTAACCTCTTATCCTTCCCAAGAGAAGATACAAAGTAGCATCGGTGTTAAGCGCTTCCAATACCACCAGCAAGGTTTGCAGGAGAAAAAAATTGAACTTGTTAACACTTTTTAGCTCAGCAGCATGTTTTCCTATTTAAAATCAATAAATATTTAAGTATATTTGGCAGTGACAGTTCAATGGTTTTGAAACTTTCCCCACCGTTTTAGGGACACTGACTACGGCAGTCTCTCTTCTCTGTCCTTACCTCCAGGGCTCCCCAGTTTCCCGAGTCACTGAGGATGCTAACATTACCCTCCGTCCTTCATTTATTCACATCAACATATCAGTAACTTAATACACAAACTTACTTTTTTTGCATATCTTTAACAGAGAGTGAGATGATGGGTTAACTTCAATGTATTTATTCATATAAATATTGGCCACGAGCCTACTATGTGCAGGCCCCACATTAAGCTTTGCAGACACAACCAGAAACAAACAAAAAGTGAGGCACAGTCTGTGTCTTACTGAGCTTTGAGTCTAGGGAGAAAGACAAGCAATAATCAAATAATCCTATGACAGACCTAAACTGCAACGGGGACAAACCCTGCAGAGAAGAACACACGTCGGATGACAGCCCCGAAGACAGAGACCCTTAAGAAGGTCGGGAGAAGCTTTGCAGGGGGAGGAGAGCGTGGCGCTGGGGCTCAGAAAAGAGGGAACAGAGAGCATGCTCCCGGCTACCGGGACAACATGTGGCATGGCAAGGCGAAAGCAACGTATTGTGCACAGTGAGACCTCCCACAACAACCAGGGGAGCTGGAGAGAAGACCTGAGACTGTGAGGACCTCTTGCTGCCCACGCAGTCCCAGTAGACTCCAGGCATCCACTTAGTGGGGCTGCAGATGGGATTGATACTAGGTACATGTGGGCTACAGATGTAAGTCAGAAACTGTATGTAATTCATCAGCTTACAATCTCTATCAGAAAGTAAGTGGTGCCTTTTAAGGCAGTAGTGTTTCTCTAAGTGCCATCAGCATTACAACCATCTGGCTTTCAACTATCTCTCTACCTAAAATCCTTACTCCAGACCCACGTGTTCCAACGAGTTGTGGGTCTGATCCAGAAATCTACATTTGTCACTAGTTCCCAAGGTGACTCTTAGGCATACTATAGATTGAGAGCTAGTGATTAAAGCAACATCGCCTATTCTACTTTCGGAAAATATTTCAAATAAGTCAATTTACACCCTACTGAAATGGAATATTAGCTCATTTAAAACTCTACTAAATATTATAAATAAAGTCAATACTTTTTGTAAAGCATATTATGAAATCCTTCATAAGTGAAAATATAACTTCTAAAAGATACAATTTCATAAATATTAATTCACATACTTGGAGAAGGATACGGACACAAGGAAGAGTGTACATATAACCTCAGTTATTCATAGGAGCGCTAAGAGCACAAAGTATACAGGGATTCTGCCTGGAATAGACATGCATTTTATAAAGTAATTTAGAGATTCAAACAATGGAGTTTGATTTCTAGTTTGCCTTATTCTACATTTCTACATTTAGGATACTAACTATTGAACGTGATAATAAACATGAGATCAGAGAGAAAGGGATTTTTCCCCCATGAACTCCTTATATAGACCTTAAAAAATAGGCATCGCTTTGGATCAGATACCCATTATCAATTTGGACAGAGAGTGTCTGAACCACTATTATCTGCAAATGATTCATGAGTGCAGGTATTTCGCTACCTGAGGATTTTAGTGAAACCATAAATATAAGAAAAGACAGAAGCTGGAATTCATAAAGGGCCTTGAGAAATATCTAAGATAGAAAATTATGTCCAATCTGAAGAAAAAAGTAATTTAGCAATTCTGACTCAGATGCTTCTGTCTATTGCCAGAAGGGCCTCTTTCTTATTTACCAGCTGTTTTGCATGTTAACCTCTCCCTTCCACCACAGAAAACACAAAAGCTAACCAGCCTGCTGAAACTCACTCCTGGTGAAAGCAGACTTTAAAATAAAATCATTGATCATACAGAGCTAACACTTTAAACAAACTAGGATAATAGCAATCTTGTGGAGATTCACAAAGCCACGATTTAACAGGGAAACTGAAGCTTTTTCTATATTTAAAAAGTAAATATATATATATATATATATATATATATATATATATATATATAACATGTATAAACACATACACACACATATATATGTACTTTTGCATGATATGTGGGCTGACATAGAAATCTCCAAATACTGCCTTCCCTATTAAAATTCTTAATGTAAGAGCAAACCACTGCCATTTTGGAATGAATAACACTTTCCTCTTTCAGCTTTACTGCCTTATGTCTAAGATATGGCTATTTGGCCAATTAATTTATAGAAAAGCAAACAACATACTCCTGACATTTATAAAGTTAATCATGCATTAAATCATTGAAAAATATAAGGGTGTATTTTTTCTTTCTGCCATTCTTCTTGAAACATATAAACTGTTTAACATTAAAAAAAAACCCTCTGGAGTCCCATCAGTTGTCAAAGATCACTTAAAAGCCAGACTAAAGGAGGAATTTACAATATGTGATTGGCTATTGATTTTATGTATAAATGAATACCTAGTGACATAAAATGCAAAAGCTGATTTTTTTTCATTACTACTATATCCATTATTCATAGAATGTTTTCCACGTGCCATGCGTGGTGCTTAATGTTTTGCAAAGCAATGGCGCATCTCTTCCTAAAAATAAATCAGTTGGGTACTTATTCTTATTCCCATTTTATAGAAGAGGAAATTGAGCCCCAGGATCAACCAGCTTAAAAGGTCAAATTTGAAATTTGAACCCATGACCGTCTGCTCGCAACACCCATGATCTTCAAATATTAGATATGTGAACGTTATTATTTTCCGAAATATCCCATATTAGCCTAATATAGGACTCTCAATATTTCAAGGTAATGTCAAGAATGTACATTTATGGTCCTTGCACACAAAGTTCATTCTCGAGTGCCACTATAATAGGTTTGCTTGCTCTGGATTACTGGTTTGGTCTGCACTGACCGAGTGATTCCTGCAATGAACAGTACACAGCGGCAGCTGCTAATGATTCAGGATATAATTTTGTGACCTTAAAAGAAACAGCTTTCTCCTTTAAAAAGAAATATTAGCTTGGATTGGCTTATTTGACCTTTTGGTACTCAACTCTTACCCACTAAAATAATTTGTCCACTAAAATTCCAAAGAAGTTGATAGCAGGGCAACAGAACGAAGATTTCAAAAGGCATCTAAGTTGAATACACTTGCCCACTTAAGAGAGAGTTCCCTAGAGGCAGAATAAAGCAGAGATTCCTGACAATCACTGCCATCACTGGGTTGGGTCTGGCAATCGCCACCCGCCAGGTGGAAAACTGAGAAACACTTGCCCACTTCTCTGCTATTGTCATTTCATTTTGATATCTGCTGAAATGCAAATAGGCCTGAAAGAGATAGCAACTTCACCAGCTATTTACCTCTTAGTGCGGACTGGCTTATTAGAATCTTCCTGGGAAGAGATCTGTTGATGGATGAGACAGGGAAAGAAAGATGGGCAGTTCTAGTCTGGCAGAGTGAGAAGGTCATGTAGTGGACGCTGCTGAAGGATGAGGGGCTGTCAGTGCAGAGGTAGACAGTAGCACTACAGAAGCTCCTTTCATGCCAATTTGGCCGGAACCCACCCGTTCTGAAGCCCAACCCCCACCTCCTTGCTCTGCAAGCAGATTTAGCAGCTGGCCCAGGGACTGAGCATTTCTGACTGCTGCAGGCAGGCTTGCACCAAGGGGGCCTGTACTGTCGGCAGCCCAGCTGTCTTAAATGCCAGGCAACCACTGATAGACTGACCACAGATAGCCAAGCACTCAGAAGCCAGTATGCAAATCTGTAAGATAAAGGTAAAATTTCTCAGGCAGTGAACATATTTTGAGACCTTCTAAATCTTCCATCCTTGGAGACCTGCTTAAGGAGCAGGAAGGGATGGGCATTTGTAAGCCTTCAGGGGGTACACCCAGCTACCCATAACCTCACTCTGGTGCCTGAATCTGTAATCCAGTTCTTCCTAATTGCCAAGTTGACTATTGTCATACTGTTATTGGAAGGGGTGCTTTGAGCGACTCTGAACTTGAA
This sequence comes from Lynx canadensis, assembly GCF_007474595.2. Taxonomy (NCBI): domain Eukaryota; kingdom Metazoa; phylum Chordata; class Mammalia; order Carnivora; family Felidae; genus Lynx; species Lynx canadensis. The sequence goes on from NC_044320.2 coordinate 32,446,970, forward strand.
TAATCAATACATTCTTGCTGGAGTTGTTTTGCAACCTCTCCGCAAAAAAATTAAAAAAGTATTCCAAATACCTTAAAGATGTCATTGTACCTAGAGAGACCTCGCTGAGAACTGGGGATTGACAAAGATGAGGAATAGGAGAGATAGCGTATCTTGTGCATATTTTCATGTAATCAATCACTATATTTCCTGACTGAATAGTGTTTGCCACCATCTCATTATAGTGAATCATCTACAAAATAAGATTCCAAAGTGAAGCAATACCTTGGAAACTAAAAAAAAAAAAAAAAAAAAAAAAAAAAAAAAAAAAAAAAAAAAAAAAAAAAAAAAAAAAATGCAGTCCTCTGCCCTGATATGCCTAAATAGCCCAACTAACCCAGACACAAGCAGTGTTCCCCAACAATAAAGATGTTTTTGTTTCCATTGGATTTTTGAAAGTAAATTGTTCAAAATTATGTTATACTTAGACCTCATAGGGAAGGGAGGTGACTTGTGTCTCCAACAGTCTCTAAGGCCACCTGTTGAGACACAGAAGGCTGCAGTCATAGCTCCCTATCTGGCAAAGGAAAGAGAGGGATAAGATTACATAAAGGGTAACAACAGCACAGTATTAAGTGGTGGAGAAAGCTGAGGAAGTTGAACTAAGACTGGTTAATCTCAGCGATTGCTCTGGGACACGATAGAGGCATGTCAGATCACTGTAATATGCACAGACACTGCACCAGATGACTACAGAATACAAGAACACAGGATAGCCCAGGCACATATCTGCTAACTGTATGAACGTGCTACTGATTGAACATGTCTACTGAAAACAAAATGTCCTGCATGGAAAGTAAATCCTCGTGTTTTTATCTTCTGCATAAGAATTTGCCCCCCAAATTACCATTAATTTTATTTTAGCAGCGGCAACTATATTAATATCAAGAAAGCCTGTAAAACACTTTATGTCTGCTACTCCCCTTCCTTAAATGACTCCCAGTTTAAAAAAAAAAAAAAGAAACAGAAAAGAAGGGAAAGAAGGATAATGTAAAGTTCAGCCATCAAAAATGGCTTCATTAAGATCCTTAATGAAGCACATGAGAGCCATTTATTGACTCTTCAACTATTAAGATGGAACATTATTACTGCTTTAATAGTATTTCCATTTTCATTTAGGAAATAACTAATCAAGGGATCAATGTACCAAAGACTTTATTTTCTTTCCCTTGGGTCACTGCGAGTACATTTTTTAAAATGCAAAAAACGTAAGAGCAATTCCCCCTGGCCCTGTATCGCGTGAACAATTTAAAGAGATAACAAGAAGGGTGAGAGGTCAACAGCTACCGATCTGAGCACTGTTATAAAACAAATGAAAACTGTGAGGGGAGAGTCTCCCTTTCGGGGAGAAAGAAGGGATCCCTTCCGCGGCACAGAAGCATCCCCTCGTAGGTATGCAAAGTGCCTCCACCCTGACCTGCTGTCAACCCAGGAAACATTTCTATTTCTCAGACTCACTTAGAATGCAAACTACGGTTTTCCTGGTAGTTCTCTCAGCTCTGCTTCCTTTGAGGTACAGATGTGTAGCCACAGAACCCAATCAGATAACGCCTATTTACATATTTATAAAGTCTCCTGTAAGATCTCCTATCAATTGTTGCCGCTATATATAGGCCTTTCAAAGTGTCTTGTGGGCCCAGCGCTCTACTGCACCGCTCCCTTCAGGAATCCTGATATATCGCATAATGTGATTTCAATGTAAATGGGGCCCATCACACAATCACACCACTCCACAAACTATTTTCTGCCGGGATAGCTTAAATCTAAACACACTCAAGCAGCTTGCTGCACTGGAGCAAGATTTCTTCCCCATTTAAAAAAAATTTTTCAAAAAAAAAAAAAAAATCCCAAATCCCAGCACAACAATGCCAGGGAAGAAAAAAAAAAAAAATCTGAACGTTTTCTGCAGAAAGATGGGCCGTCTCCAAATCCTTGTGCCCTATCAGACAAATTAAAGTAAATCAAGCATGAAATGAAGCCGAAGAGCCCCGAGATAAGGCTCCTTTAAGTCGTTTACAGATTAGGATAGAGAGAGGTGCATCTGGTCTCTGGCAGCGAAGGAGGCCAGTTTCTCAGCTCACAATAGCAGCCTGTGTATAGGATTACCTTACCTTGTCACTGACAAGGGAGGAGGCGCCTGCAAGATGTCTCTAACTAACTTCCTAATGTCCCCGGTTAAGTTCTCCTATTAAAGTATTAACTGCTACAATGAGAGAAATACATTTTGATAAAAACAAACCAAAAAAAAAAAAAAATCCCAGAGACTGATTTATGAACTGGTCAGAAACTGATAAACTGGGTGTGGGGGGCTGGGGGTCTGCTACCAGCCGATGAGCCTCTTCTCTTATCAGTCAGGATTCTGCTGCCAGAGACAGAAGCTGATAAGTTTCCAACAGGAATTAGTGACACAGCCAGGAAACTGTGTGTTACTGGTGGCACTGGGTGCTCTAGCGGCCGCCAAAAGGACTCTCATGTTATCAGATGGGATTTTGCCGCTGTAACCAGTGAGGTATTCTCCAAGAGCAACTGGACTCTCTCTCAAAATGCTTCACGATTAATGGTTAAACTATAATATGAGGTAGGTGTCAGATTTTCTTGGAAGCATCTGGAATTCTGCAGCTTCTCAGGGAAGACCTTTCCATTCCTTGGCAGCTGGAAACTCTCCCCGCCCCCTTTCCTTCCTTGACAAGGAACTTTTTCTTCTCCAATAAACTGTATGTATACATTGTTTCCAATCTTTCATTTTCCACCACGGAAGAGACCCTGCAATCTACCCAACCTACTACTCCTCAGTTTCATTTACTCTCAAGAATGCATTCTGAAATTCAGTTTATAAAGTGGCGGGGAAGAGAGGGGTGCGTGGAGTTACTGTGTTCGCTTTCAGTCAGTTGTCAACTTTCTCCCCAGAACCAGACAAGACACTCATGTTATTGACTGGGCCGTTACTGAGAATGAAACTGAGTACAATTCTTTTAGGGCACTACTCACTTTATTCTGTATTCTAATGAAACTATTTTCTTGTGCCTAATGGCCCAGTATATTTGTATTGTCCTTTATAGTTTACACTGTGCCATCACTTACATTTTGACATTTGAACTTTTTTTTATAGAAAAAGCTTCATAAATGGTTTATTTTCACCTCAATATTGACTTTACATATTTGACTTTACAATACTTTACAATACTGACTTTACATTTCTCATTCTTACATAATGATCTCCTTTATTTTTAACACCCCACTGAAAAAAAAATAATAATGAAATAAAGATATCTCTATAATGGACATTTGAACTTCAAGAGCAATACCTTGAGATAGGCAACATTACCAAAAAATTATGATGAACAAATTAAGGATCAACTGGATTAAACGACTTGCCCAAATTATTCAGTTGGTTAAATACAAAGCCTGAACTTACAGCCAAACCTCAAGGTCCTTCCTAATATGTAACAACTGCTTACCTAATTTTCTCATCTTTGGATTAAGGGACTCATGAGAAGTCCTCAAGTGGTCTGATGATAGAGACACGCATTCACTCTAGGTCCAAGATCACTTAGAGTCAAGATTCACGTGGTCTGTGGCATTTCAGAGACAGGTATGACACATTCTAAGATTTGAGTATGTGGTATAGACTAATGCAAATTCATACGATTTTCTCTCAGGTAACTCTATTCAGGAGCTCTTTGGGTTAAAAAGTATAGAATCATCTTATTAATACTAACAGCAAAATGTTTGAATGAATTTTAAACTTGGTCTTGGTCTGGCTTACATGGACCCCTCTGCTTTCATTTGTCTCTACCTTTCTAAAATTATCTCTTATCATACCTCTTCAAGGGATCTACTTCAACCCTACTAATTTACATGTTTGTATTTTCTCTACTATCTATATGGAATTATTTAAAATTACTTATAAGTAGTAATATACAATGCATGCAATTTTATTTAATGGTATTTCTCAATCAAGTTTCTATCCTGACACCATTAGACACAGAACAAAATATTCTCAAGGCAACATATCTTCAAGAGAGGTTCAGGAGTTGCAAAAGAAGAAGTTTAAAATATAAAGTAGTTTCCTTTTTAAATAGTATATTTAGTTTTTTTTAACCTGAATTATAAGATTTTACCTCAAAATGGAGAAAATTTAGAGTCACATGTTATAAAACACTTGGACAGTAACTCTAATAGTAAACTCTGGGGGTGCCTGGGTGGCTCAGTTGGTTAAACATCCGACTTCGCCTCAGGTCACGATCTCGCGGTCCGTGCGTTCGAGCTCCGCATCGGGCTCTGTGCTGACAGCTCAGAGCCTGGAGCCTGTTTCAGATTCTGTGTCTCCCTCTCTCTCTGACTCTCCCCCATTCATGCTCTGTCTCTGTCTCAAAAATAAATAAACGTTAAAAAAAAATTTTAATAGTAAACTGTGTATGTGAATACCGATGAAAACCTCATGAAAGTCGCATGTTCAAAACAGTTATGAATATGTCTGTAATTATTTTCAGTGGAGTAGGTTGAGGATAATCCTGCTCTCAGCACAGAATTGATATATTTACAAATCTGTGACCAAATGATGATATCTAACAAGTGCTCACTGCTGCTGCTCCAAAATAATAAACTATCTTAAATTATGCCAAAAAAGATAAGAGACATGCTTTATTTCCCCATTTATTAATACTGTGAGGAGGTGACATTTATTCATGATATTTACAGTGCCTCTTTACACTTGACTTTGGGGAAAGCACTTATTATTATTATTTTTTGCTTCCTCATTGTGTATGATTTGGAAACAGATTTATTCCTGTTTTAAAAAATATATATATCATTCAGTTAAGAAAAAGAGTTACAATATGTTCTTCTTCCATAAAATATTTTTGTCAAACACAGGCTAAAATATTCTTCATGCGTTTTATGTCATATTGTGCTTTATTGGAATTTGAAACTTTAAAATTTCTTAATACAATGGACATAAAATAGATTTATGGTACATTTTATCGTCTTTTGTGTGTAAATTGGCTATATATATCTCACTGATTACCACTGATTAATCATTACTTTCACCATTACCAATTTTCTTAAAGGAGTAGTAATGATATTTGAGGTGTTACAGAACTCTAGAATCTTTCTTACTAAATGAAACAAAGTAGCAATTGATCAATTCAAAAAATAGCAAACCCAAATACTATATTTGGATTTTACGGACTTCACTGGAATGTCATCAGAAAAAAAAAAAAGTATGTTTTAGACATCATTTAATATGTATTTACTGTGTTTGGGACCATTTTCCCTGTAAGTCATCTTCTATGACAAATGCTATTTTGCTTTTTTTTTTAAATTCTTTTTAATGTTTATGCATTTTTGAGAGAGAGAGAGAGAGAGAGAGACAGAGCACGAGTGGGGGAGGAGCAGAGAAAGAGGGAGACACAGAATCTGAAGCAGGCTCTAGGCTGCAAGTTGTTAGCACAGAGCCCAGCACAGAGCCCGACACAGGACTGGAACTCACAAACCATGGTATCATGACCTGGCCGAAGTCGGATGCTTAACCAACTGAGCCACCCAGGTGCCCTGACAAATACTATGTATCTATCTATGAGTAAATAAATGGAAAACTAACCAAATGGCTTCAACATTTCAGTATGTGCTGGCTGTCTGTGTGTTTCGCCAGACTCAAATCAATCAGACTGAAACCTGCATTTCTTCAAAAGTTCTGTGGGCTGGCACTTTTCATAGTAACAAAACAACTATGTAACCATTTATAGAGGACCTACTCTGTGTGGGCTTTAGGAGAGGGTTGTTTTCTCTCAAACATGTTACATCTTTTCATTTTCACAGCAGTTAGTTTTGCAAAACAGCTACAATTCATTTTGCAGTTAAAAAACTTAAGGCTCAGAAAGCTTAAGTAATGGTCAAGAATCAAGATTCACATCCAGGTCTGTGTGATTCCAAGACTGTGTGCTTCCTGTGTACCATAACATCAACTGCCCCTTCATACATACAAATTAGGCTGATATCCTCACACAATCACACGGGTATTTCAAAGCAATCATCGGTAGCATTCATTCTTTTTTTTTTCCTTTCTGAATTTTTAAATCAATTCGCCATAAGAAACTATTATGTTGACATTAATTTATGAAAAATATAATTAGATACTATAAATTGATCTCTCTCTTCTCTAGGAACCCAATTTAACAAAGATAAGGATTCAATGAGGTATGTTAGTGTTACCACGAGAAACATCTATTTTTCATTAGAAATCATGATAATACGATGTTAGATCGAGGTGGCCATATATACCCTATATTTAGCACATAAATCCATACACCAATCTTGAAAAAGTCACTAACTTTGTATTGTCACAACATCCCTTATTTCTCCATGTTATATCCACATCTGTTGAATTTATAATCTTTTTAGGGCCAAGAACTGAAAACATATCACTTGGGTCAAATAAAAAAGTACTATGGCCCTGCTTTGGTTAATGACATCCCATTGCAAAAGGCTCTTGAGGTTGTGATGCCATCATCCCTGGGATTTCTCTTTGAAGAGTTTCTTAAATTTAGAACATGTAATTTTTCCACACATCACTAGGAAATTCCCAATTATGTGAGGAAAATGGAGCCAAAGTTTGTCATGCTTGTTAACAGCAAGGGCAGTATTTGTCTGTCTCAAAACTTCTTCCATTCCTCTTCTGTTCTTGCCACTGCTTATCAACGAACTTTCAGTTGACCATATTCACTGAGCAATCTTGTGTTCCCCTAGACTAAATAAAGACGAGATGATAATATCCTCTTCTGTCTTCCTGTATGCAATTAAGAGGGATGAAATGGGCAGTGCTCCTGGCAGGAACTCTCAGGGAGTTGGGGAAGAAAAATGTTTAAGAACCACTCCCTTGGATTTAATCCTAGGGGAGTTATCTCTAAGAAAGCCCTGCTGGTTATTTCTTGAGAATCCACAGAATACAAACGTTTTTAAAGTAAGGGCAGCTGCAATCAACTATCGGCAGGGGAATGTTATTCACAAAATCACAGGGTCCAAATGGTGCCACAAAACCGGATGAATACCCAGCAGAAATTGTAATGCATAATAAGCCTCAAAATGCATCTGCTGTGAACGAAGGAATCAGGTTAACCATTGAATCACTTAAAAGCCATTGTTTTCTAGGTCATTATTAATGTGGGTTCTGATAAAAATATGTTTCCCTCCTCTACTACATACCTTTTCTACTCAAAAGAGCTTTAAACGAGGCATTATGAAATGCAGATAAGTTATACTTTCCTTAAAGAGTGCTTGTCACTGTTCAGTGGAAATGTGTGCTAATAAATTTTCATTTTTAATACTTCCACTCTACAAATAAAGTCTGAGAATGTTTCATGGCACTCTCTTGTTAATTCATTAATAATATTATCACATGACCCTGCTCACTGATCTCTAAGAATCACTCACTTATGTTTTGGAGCCTGTTCCCAATGTGAAGAGCCAGGCAGTCTTTTTCCTATCTTTTATCTGTTTCATTCCCATGACCTTTATCTTGTTTTTTTCCATAGACTATTTTCCCAAAATATCAAAATTGTTTGGAAATTTTTTCTTATCTACAAAGTTATTAACAATTTTTTTTTATTGCTCACCATCATATGATCCGTAAACTAAATGTTCTTGAATCTACGATCTAGGTCAGGATAAAGGTGCTTCATACTGTTATTTCTGGGTCATTATATACCAACATTCTTTCCTGCTTAATATAAAAGCTTTCTTTTACTCTCTTCTAGTTACTCTCATTGAGGATGGTTTCTGCGGAGTTTAAGAAGATAATTTATTCCCAGGGAGCCTATCAGAATACTAACAGTGACTTGGTACCACGTACGCACCTTGGAACAACAGTTATGATTGAATAATGATGAGTAACACCGATAGCTTTGCCTGTTCTTCATTCCCTTGACTGTCACCTTTTAGATGCGCCCATAAGATACAAGATGCTGCGGAACTTGGGCTCTCTCCTTTTGGTATAAAAGGGATTTGGCTTAGTGTGCCTCTATGCCAGCCCGATTCCATCTTCATCAAAGGAAACACAACTGGTCTTATTAATAATACCAACCTGCTCATATGCCAATGCACAGGACCCCTATGGATGATGACTAGTAGCTGATAATCAATCATGGAGCATGAAACCACAGACAACTGTGCACTCAACTAACCAAAGTATGGTCCAGACCGTATCTTCTGTGCTTGTTGATGAGAATGTCATGTGGAGAGGAATCAAAAGCGTTACTGAAGTCTGGATAGATTACATCTATTACTTTGCCCTTATCTACATGGCCTGTCACTCTATCATAGAAGGAAATTAAATTGGCCTGGCACAATTTGCTCTTCACAAAACCATGTTGGTTGCTACCTACTAACTTTTGCTCTTCTAGATGATTGTAAATTGATTGTTTGATGATTTGCTCTAGTATCTGCCTGGGTATCAAAGTTAAGCTGACTGGTCTATAATTACCAGGATCGTCTTTTTTATCTCTTTTTCTTTTTTAAGGATGGTCACTACTTTTTCCCATAAATGGTGGGTTTTTTTTCCTGCCCTTTTAATGTTTTCTCACATAGTAATTAATAAGACTTCAGTTTCAATCCTTCCATATCTTTAGCATATATCTTCAGTTCCCACATTTTGATTGTGTTTCTTTATTTACAATTTATTTTCTCCTCTAATCTCACTTTGCATGATTTCAAAATGGGTATCATTAACTCTATCATATTATAAATTGAACTTTTCTTAAGTAATCCAGTTAATTACTCAAAGAAAGCCTTGAAAAGATTTTTTAAGTCCTCATTCTTCTGTGATACATCATTCACTTTCTGTTGAGAAGCTGTCTTACTTTATTTGGAACATTTAATTTGTTGTATGTTTATCATCGGTATCTATTTTCATCTATTTTTTTTCATATCATCCTTTTCATTCTTAATATAAATAAAAATGCATATTTATTTTACATATAGTAAACTTTGATACATAATAGCATAAATAATGGTGATTCACCAGAAAACAAGAGAAATATTAGTGTTCTCCGGAATTAAAATTAAATTAAATTAATTCAAATTAACTTATTTTGAATTAAATTAATGTTCTTAATTTTACTTATTTATCATGTTTAAAAATTTCAAAAGGATATAGGAGAAAGGCCTTATACAATATGGTTTATGCTGATAAAATGCAAAATTATAAACTGAAGAGAATTTAATTAAATCTATTGCTAATAAAGTTATGATATAAAAAAAGAAGATGGTGGCTACAATTAAAGTTAAGAAACAGCAAACATAAAAATAGCAATATGATGATTCTTTCCCAAAAGGGATACATTGGAAGTCAATAGAACTGGTGGCAAATTCAAATTAGTCTCAATCTATGTCAAATTAGATGGAGAGGACACCTTGTTCATTCTCAATGCTAAGTAAAACATCACTTTATACCAATAAAATAAGAGATTAGAGTATAGGAAATAAATTACATTTAAAACAAAAGCAGGTGGAAGAGTTAAAGCAATCCAAAATTTTTCATACCAAAAAATGATAAAGCTGCAAGTCTCACATCTAAATCGTCTCAGCCAATAAGCAGAACACACAGGAAATATGTAAGTAAACTCCAACATATTTCAGGGAGATGGAAAAGATGGCCTTGAGAGGGGTATGTGTGTATGATGACTAATGTTTAGTTATATGAATCAATTTTTAAGTGTCATATTGTACTAAGTGGTTCAATTTCTTTAAATCTTGCCCCAATATTATGTATGTCTTTAACCCACCTTTTACAGAGAACATTATTTAAATGATATGATCATTTAGTAAAAGAAGCTATTTGTTTTTTTACAAACTTTATATAAATTGTTTTATTGCTGACAATTTACAGCTCAATTATCAATGCTTAGTGAAAAGTAAGTTCATATTGTTTGAACTGCACAACCAAATAATTGCCCTTGCTAGAACAATTTTGGAAGGAAATAGGAAAACTCTAGGGGTGGATACTACTATTAAGGAAACTGGTACAGTGACAATTATCTTTACAAATTCAGATTTGATCATTTGTATTAAATTTCTCTTAAATTTCTGTTAACTTTTCTTCTGGAAACAACAATTTTAGAAGTAAATAGATGCTTAACAAATTTTGACTAAATTTTTAATCCTTATTTTTTCAATATCATCAGCATTCATAGTTTTAAAAACGTATTTTTTATCTATATATTTATTTTAGCTTTTATTTGTATCACGATTCTCTAAAGTATAATTCCAATGAATATCTTAACCTAAGCACACATACATAGTAAGTATTCTTTTAGTGATGCAAATACCTCAGTGGGATTTTGTAAGCCAGAAATTATTAAAAAGCGGCCACGGGTTTATGTTTAGACAGAATGTTTTTGTGATTATACTTTCTTAAATACTGTAAAATTAAAATTTGTTTGTAGTATAACATATTTAGCCAATAACCCATATATTATTCCCTTCCTAAAACCAAGACTTATCTCTTTCTTTTTATTATATTCAGGGAAAAAAATCAATAGGGTTGTTCATTTTAATAGCTGTCAAAATTCTTCACCCATCAGAAATGTTACTGTTCTTGAAAAAAATTATAAAATATATACGATGTGGATTCGGGCCAGAAATGACACCTCATTTACTTGTAAATATAAAAATGCCATACACTCACTTTATTTAGAAATATTTCCTAAGTGTTTGGTTTATACTGATATTCAACCAATCTGTGTTTATTCTCAAATTTGAGCAGGATACTTCCTTATCTTATGTTTTTAAAAAGTATTCTATCAATAATTTCTGAATATTCTTCTATTCTTCTCATGCTGACACACAGCATGCTATGCTGGCATGCTAAATCATATGCAACTTATTGGATCATAAAGGGTACTATAAGGGAGAAATTATTAAATTATCACAAGCATAAGTTCACAGTATAACAAAAGTTTTGAATATTTATTCAATGATGTACAGAACACAGTTCATGAAAATTAAAATTTGGAATTGAAGGGTCTTGGATAAATAATTAAATTTATTATGGAGACAACAGTTATAACCAAAATGCAACACAAAATATATCCAAGACTGTTTGGTGACTTGGAATTGCAAATAATTGCATTTTTTGTCCAACTTATAAAATTTCCATGTGAGAACTGCTTCCTGGTCACTCTGATGAAGCCCTGATTCTAATCTTGCAATTGCAAACTACATTTCTAATTGCCACCTATTGCAAACTTCCCCCCATCCTCATCTGTTTCCCCACAAAAAGTTCCTTCTTTCTGCTCTTAAAGCTGCCATTTGTGAAAACTCCAGGATCCCTCTGAGCCAACTAATTTTGACTGGAAATACAGCAATCGATACAGGGTGGAAGGGGTTAAAATTGAATATTACAGAATAAAGGTTAAGCTTGCAGATCATCTGTGGGATACAAAAAAGAGCAGGAGGAATGAAGAACGGAAAATGGAAAGCAGAGACAGCTGGGGTATCTGACCTTGGCATCTTGTCTTTCTATGGAATCCTTAGAATTTCCTTTCTCACTTTCAGATATATTTTATTCCAATTTATGACAATCGTTGCTCGAAACTCTACCAACTATGTCATCAGTTTGGTTTACAAATGTTCTCCTTATACAAGTAAACAAAGTCTCGGAGTGTGACTTTAGTCATTCCACCTTTTCCATTTTTTCTTCCTGGTCTCTAGCAGAGATCCTATCACAACATTCTCTGAATTGTGATAGAAAAGAAAGTAGGTGGTATCTGTGTAGCAGCCAGGCCTTGGGGGCAGGAGAAGGGCTAAGGGTGGAGAACACCAGCAGGGAGAAAGGGGAAAAGGCAGAGGAGACAGAGTGTTCCAAGGCAAACTATGCCTATCGCCCATTGTTCCTGGAGATGACTATGTCCTCAGATAACCAAGAAGCATCTCTCTTCCTACACTTTCTAATCCACACTTCCAATCTTATTACTGACTTGCATGGCCCAGTGCCTGGAAGATTCTAGAAAATGGGTTGCACTCTTATTATTGAAATTCACTACACTCTCTCTGAGTTATTTAGATATTAGTGGGCTGGCCTCAATGGCCTCCCATCCCCATCATTTGTAGATCAAGTCTAAATTTGCTTGCATGGCTTGCAAGGCACTTTTTACTCATTTCCCTGTCCATTTTGCCAGCTTCATTGCCCACTCTCCCATCCATTGTTTATATGCTTTCTCTTAACATCATACCTTTGCATATGTTCTTCCCTCCACATCTCCCTGCTGCTAACTCTTACTCCTTCTTCCAGGGATTTAACTGTATTAAGAGCAGATGCCTGGCACATAAAAATGAAAAGGCAGAGGCTTAGAGAAAAGACAGCTATTTATTTATATTTTCATAATAAATAAATAACGAAATACTAATCGCTAAATTGGAAACTGTGCAAAGTATATTATGGTATACGATGTTCCTAATTCTTTTCCAGGAATTCTTTTCTGTCTGTGTTAGAGGAAATAGGATCACCTAGCACCACACTGGCTACATGTAGGTGGTCAATAAATATGTAGTGAAGAAACTAATAAAAAGAAAACCAAATGGAATTTCTATGGAAAACTCTTTTTAAATACAACCAACTTCATTATCAAGATTATTATACATACATACATTGTACTGCATATATATGATATATGTGGCTACGTAAAGATAATTTTTAATTATTATTTAACTTACCTTCAAGTTGAAAGTATCTTTGTTATTCTTTCAGTATTCTAATATGTAATAGTGAAATGGAGACTCAGAATTTGCAGTGAATTTCCTAGCCATGGCCTTATTCATTGTAACAAAACTCTATCAATTACTAAGCTTCTGCTGTTGTAACTTTCTTCCTTCCTTCACTCAAGCTACCTAAAAGAGATACAAGGTGTAGCACAATTTTGAACTAAAAAGAGCACCGTGGAGTACACACTTATTATTTTCAGTATGGAGAGGAAGCTAGTCCAACTGGAATCATGCTGTGCCTTGAAAGTATTAGCAAGACTTCAATTTTTTTCAGTACTGCATGTCTAAAACAATAGTTCAAGGATACCAAATTCATATTTAGCCTTTTTTAAATTTTATTTGTATCCAAAAAATCCCTTTGCTAACTGCTGACATCATACTTCATTACATATCATGTTACTCAGAATTACTAGGTTTGATATCAAAATGATTTAAGAGGAATTTCAAATAATGTGGAATCACCTTAAATACAATGCTTGGCCTGCAGGTATCACCTTAGCCAAGGAATCAAGTTCAACATCACCAACCATAAGACATATGAACACCGTGTGCAGCCTGACATGATACCCTGAGAAAGGCACAATATCACTTTCCTGGTATTCGTGCCAAAAATGCATCACCTCAATCTAATCATGAGAAAACATTAGCCAAACCTAAACTGAGAGACATTCTGCAGGAATGAAAACCACTCTGCAAAGTGTCAGGAGAGACAAGGAAAGACTGAGGAACTACCACAGATTGGAGTAAGGAGGTATGAAATGCACATGCAGGGTGGAATTGTGGCTCAGGTCTTGGAACAGGAAAAGGGCATTAGTTGGGGGGGGGGAAAAAAAACAAAAAAAACCCAAACCTTTGAAATCTCAATAAAGTCTGTAGTTTAGCCAATAGCATTATATCAATGTTCATTTCTTGCTTTTGCTAATCCTAATATGGTTGTGTTAGATGGTAACATTACAGAAAGCTGGATCATGTGTGTATAGGAACTCTCTGTACTGTTCTTGCTACTTTTCTGTAAGCCTAAAATTATTTCAAAATAAAAAGGTAAACAAACACAGTGGTGTGATCAAAACAAATGAGCTGTGACTAACAGATTCAGCGGAATTATATAACTGGTGGCAGAAGTTTTTTAGGAGTAACAACAACCTTAAGTAAAGACCCCACGCATGGCAGGGACTCGGTATCCATTTCCTCTTCTTCCCCAGCAACAAAACCGTGAAATATTAACTGAAGACACAGCACCCAGAATAAAATCTACCTATCTTGCAACTGGTGCAGCCTATAGGATGAGTGGAAACAGAGGTGTTCTTTTTTTTATTTTTTTAAATTTTTTTAACATTCATTCATTTTTAAGAGAGAGACAGAGACAGAGCGTTTGTGGGGGAAGGGCAGAGAGATAGGGAGACACACAATCCAAAGCAGGCTCCAGGCTCTGAACTGACAGCACACAGCCCGACACGGGGCTCAAACTCACAAACCATAAGATCACGACCTGAGCTAAAGTCAAATGATTAACCGACTAAGCCACTCAGGTGCCTCCAGAAGTGTTCTTAAAAGGAGCAGAAGATGGGTGCCTGGGTGGCTCAATTGGTTGAGCTTCTAACTCTTGGTTTCAGCTCAGGTCATGATCTCATGGTTCATGAGCTCCAGCCTCCCTGCTGATAACAGCCTGCTTGGGATTCTCTCTCCCCACCCCCTCTGTCCTCAAATGCTCGAGTGTGTGCCCTTGCATGTGTGTGCTCTCTCTCTCAAAATAAACTTTTAAAAAAGGAGAAGAAATGGATGAATTCAATCATATGGATATTTATAAGCTAAAAATAAGTAAGCAATAAATGACTTTCTATAAACAAAAGAAAATATTATAAAATTAGGAAACTTATGAAATAAATTGGTGTAAGATTTATAAAAATATGGCATTCTCTGCTTTCCAGTGTATGCTTTTTTTCCTTTATCTACCGAGCAAAAGGCTACTGAGTCAGGCTGTGTATCTTCTGCTAATAATATATAACTTCATAAGATATAGTCACTGCACACAAGGAATACAGCTTGAACTAAGAACAGTTTATACATTTTTAAATGGTTTTAAATAGTAAAAGACAATATTTCATGACATGTGGATACCATATAAAATTCAAAGTTCTGTGTCATAAATAAAATTTTGCACTTCATCAATAAAAGTTTTGTGGACTTTTTTCCCCTAGTTATAGAAGTACCCACATAATACTTTTATTTTGCTTCTTGGTCCTCAAAGCCTAAAATACACGCTGTATGAATCCGAGCAGAAAAAGTTGACTAACTCCTGGCCAAGGCCAATGGTTCCCAAACTTCGACATGCGTCTGAATTCCCTTGATGGTTTATTAAAGGCATAGACAGTGTGGCCCTACCCTCATGAGTTCTGATTCAGTAGGTCTGTGGTGGGACTCAAGAATTTGCACTTCCAGTAAATTTCAGGTGATGCTGTCACTGTTAACCCAGAGACTAGATTTTGGAAACCAGTGACCTCGACATCTCATTGAAGGGTCAATGTGAAGATCCACATATTTAGAAGGAGAGAGAGGACATTCTAGGAAGAGGGCATACGGAAAGCCCTAAAAGTATGGGGCACGACAATAGTCCTACATAATAAATTCAAAGGAAGAGATGATAACAGCTCTTATGTGAAGGCCAAAGCACCAGGGACAGAGATACAGTCAAGAGAAGAAAGAAAAAACTTCTGCAGAATTTGAATGGGGATCAGTAGTTGGAACGGGGATTTCTAGGAGTAAAGGATGATACCATGTGCTTTATGCTTTGGAAATGGATAGATATTTTCACTGAAAAGTGTAGCACAAACAGAGTAGCGGATTTGAAAGGGAAGCTGCAAAAGCTCACTCTTAGATATGTTGAGTCTGACTGAAATGATTGGAGGCTATTTTTTCAGGAGCACCTTAGAGGTGGGATATGGGTTAGAGATACAGATTTGGACGTTACTGACCTAGTGATGCCCTAGATATGGGTGAGATCACAAACACCATGCAAAGGGTCAATAGAAGCCAGGGCTGAGAAGAGAGAGAATCTTAGAGAACACCAGTAATAAAGGGTCTCAAGTGGATGAGAAGGAGAAAGACAACTAGAACTGTATGGAGATAGTTATAAGAAGGATATAGCTATTTTGAAGGTCTGATAAATTAAGTAATAAGTGGCCCTTGGATTTAGTGGGTAAGATAACTCATAAATTTGAGAAGTCTGTTACTGTACCATAGGTATAAATAGGAGAAAATACAGAAAAAAGTGGGGAGATAATTTCTAGAAGGGTTCTATAGAGGACCCTCTATAAAGAGGGTATAAAGAAAAAGAGAGGCAAAGGACTATAGTTAGAAGCAATGTAAGATATAAATCAGAGGACAGATTAACTGCTTGTCTGTCCACTGAAAGATCTATCTACTGGAGACAATCTTGTTAAGGGCTTGCAGTAAACGGTGATGGTCTGGAATATCGCTTTGGGCCCAGAGTAACTAACACTGCCAAGCAGAACTGAGGCCAACGTGGGAGAATGGGCTAAGTACATCTACAATTTGTATGTCTGTTACCACCTTGGCATGACATCATCAGGTAACATCATGGGTGGAACAAAAGAAGTACTTCTCATGAGACTCACAGTGCATGCTATGTGGCATGAGGTGAGAAGATTGTCCAAATCTCAAGGCTTAAAGAGTAAAAGAACAGGGATTTCAGCATCTTCTTTTCCCAACGTTTAATCTAAAAATAATGGTCACTTATAAGCACTTACTTCTCTGAAATTTCTGATCCTTTCCATATCTCACTGCCAGAATTTCTAGAAGAGATCAGCATCTCCAAGAAGCACAGGACCTTCTTTGCACACAAAGCAGCTACTATATTAAATTTTGGGGTGCCGAGAAGGTAAGAAGCACAGAACCTCAGGGCACCTGTGTGGCTCAGTAGGTTAAGCATCCAACTCTTGGTTTTGGCTCAGGTCATGAGGTCATGGTTCATGAGCTGGAACCCCGCATTGGCCTCTGTGCTGACCAGTGGCAGAGCCTGCTGGGATTCTCTCTCTCTCTCTCTCTCTCTCCCCATCTCTGCCCCTCCCTTGCTTGCGTGCTCTCTCTCTCTCTCTCTCTCTCTCTAAAAATACATACATACATACATAAGTTATTAAAAAAAATAAAAAGAAATAAAAAGAAGCTCCAAGCCTCATCTGAGGCCAAACTGCTAACTAGAAGTCTTAGGATCAACGTATATTATGTAAGAAGCAACCTTTAATTTGCAATGGAAGTCATTAAGGGAAAATAATTAGATTTATAGCATTTTCAAAGCAAGATATATTTAAACACCTTAAACTCCTACCATATCACTTCTTTAGAAATTATGTTCCCCAAAACGTAAATGATCGACATCTTAAGCCAACTCAGAGTCTAAGAAAACTCAGTCAACTTAAAAAAGTACTATATAAAATTAGGAAGTACTCCACTGAGATCACAACAGTTGCAAATGTAGGCCACTGATTACTCTATACGTGTATGCTATATTATATTTTGTGGTATCATGAATATAGGGTGTATCTGAAAATTATAAAATCTATAAAAATTCTCAATTATATTTATTCATATTAATTTCAGAAGTTTCTCACCTAATTACAATCATTACTAATCAACATCATTTAATGATGGCTTATTATATGCCAGGAATTTTATTTGTACTGTTAACTCACTACTTTCCTCAACAACTCTATTTAAAAAATACAGGGGCACCTGAGTGGCTCAGTTGGTTAAGCATCCAACTTTGGCTCAGGTCATGATCTCACGGTTTGTAGGTTCAACCCCCACATCAGGCTCTGCACTGACAGCTCAGAGCCTGGAGCCTGCTTTGGATTCTGTGTCCCCCTCGCTTTCGGCCCCT
Organism: Lynx canadensis; assembly: GCF_007474595.2. Lineage (NCBI taxonomy): Eukaryota > Metazoa > Chordata > Mammalia > Carnivora > Felidae > Lynx > Lynx canadensis. The sequence goes on from NC_044320.2 coordinate 32,464,662, forward strand.
CTGCGCTTGCACTCTGTCTTTCTCTTAATATAAATAAACATAAAAAATACAGTTACTGGGGTGCCGGGGTGGCTCAGTTGGTTAAGTGTCCAATTCTTGATTTCGACTCAGGTCATGAACTCATGGTTAGTGATTTCGAGTCCTGCATTGGGCTCACTGTTGTCAGTGGGAGCCTACTTTGGATCCTGTCTCTCCCTCTCTGCTCCTCCATGGCTCTCTCTCTCTCAAAAATAAACATTTAAAAAAATACAATTACCGCCATGAGCTGAACAGAGCTATAAACAAATAATAAAATCACACAATATTTCTTTACTTTGGTGGTAATGAAAGATTTCTTACTTTTGTTGTATTTTACAGATACTCTGTCATTTTCCCTCACACATAATTTTTCCAATATATATATAATATTATTATTATTAATTGAAAGTGAAATAAAGTGATGAATCACTGAATTCTACATATGAAACCAACTTTATCATATGTTAACTAATTAGAATTTAAATAAAAATTTGAAATCAGAAAGGAAAAAAAGGAAAGAAAAAGAGAAGAAAAACCTTTAAAAAATGAAATAAATGTTTAAATATTATTTCGTATGAAGTAATATTTTTCCAGTTTCACATATTTGAGAGAAAGTAATACTAGTTTTCATAGGATTAGAGGTAATCTGGGATTCAGGTAGCAATGACTTGTAGTGGAGTTTCAGTACAAAGTGTCACAATGCTTAAGGATGGAGAAACATATGTAACTGATATACAGCTAATTAGCATGTAGAAATTTTATTATTTTTAAAAAGCACAAACAATGCATGCATTTGTGGAAATTAGTCTTTTAAGGTTCATTAAAATTATTGTCTAATGTGGAGTTTACAAGTATATAACAGAATAGCAAACATATTGGGTTTTCTTGGTTGCAACATAATTTGCTAAATTGATTTATCCCTTCCATAATGATTATTATTGGTATAGGTAGGCTTTGAAAGACTAGAGCTACTAGAAAAATTAAAAAGGAGGACCGAAAACAAGTCTAAAATAATATGAGGTGAAGAACACTATAGTTGAGCAACGGAAAACAAAAAGTGTGATGGCTTGTCTTGCATTTCCAACAAATATTTTATTGTAATTAAAACTCAAGGATTTAAATTCAGGATGTTTAAATATTACCCATCATGATATATTCTTTTTATGAAAACACTGATTTTTGCACATAAACTACAAACACTAACTCACTCTCTGCCAAAGAATATTTTTTTGCAAGGTAGATAGAAGAAAACAAATTTGCTATTCAACCCTGTCCTTCTGGTACTTGGAGTTAAAGGAAAAAATGGAAATCTTCAAAAATTATTTGGTTGTAAATAGCCTAATTCTACATATGAAGCATGCAGCTATTCTATCTTTCTTTCTCTGCCATTAATTACAAACAAATTCATCTTTCTCTTGTGAAGTCTGAAGTTTGTTATTATTGTTAGATGAGTTGCATTCAAACTCCAACAACAACAACAAAAAAGATGAAGCCAACATTGAAATTCATCTCACAGTCCGGAATTTACTTAACGGCCAGCCTGTGCACTGTGATAAACGGAATGATGATCCGGCAACATGTCTTTATCCATGGTTTGCTTTAATTAACGCTGGCTTGTTTGTTGAAAAGATGATTAATATGCCAATGAAAATTGCATAATTGAATACCACAACACTGGCACAATCAGAAAGACACATGCAGTTTTTTGATTAACATTTATTATTATTATTATTATTGTGCTTTTTAATGTACTCTTCTCACTATGAAATGATGCAGTTCTTTGACCAAGAGGTGAAAGGAAACAGGACTGAGGGCAGGATACTCCTTGAGCAAGAATAAAATACAAGGCGGCTTAATCACAATGAAACAGTGCTTTGGTGAAAATAGTCCTCAGAATTTCAACATGCAGGCAACCTCCAGTTAAACATACATGCCAGCCCAAAATAAAAGAGCATCATTCTGGTTGATGACAGAGCAATAAAAAAATAAACATGTCGAAAGACACAAGGCATTTGCATAATATCAAGAACAGTCATCTCAGGATTTATACATACTTGATATAAGTAAGTTACCCTTTTTGATATATCAATTTATTGCAATACTAAGATTTTGGGTAAATATAAAAAACACTGCATTTTTAAATCCGAATTTTTAGTCACCTATATATGTGCTTTTAGTCAAGAATCTTAAGAAAAGTAAATGTTTTATACATATTACCTTAACACTAAATACATTTTTTTTCTTTTTTATTTCATTTACTCAAACAAATACTATTTACTCATGTCCATAGGCGTGGCTCTGTATTCACTCCCTAGGATCTAACATAAGTAAGAAAGTTTTCCTGCTTTGAAATTGCTCATTAGTTTAGAAATATTAAAAGGAAATGCTACAACAAAAACTGGATTCTGTTTTCAGAAACGAGGTTGATATCACTTATTTAAATTGCATATTGATAACCAAGGACCTACATGTGCAAAATGCATTGTAAACATGGTTGCAGCTCTGAAGTTTCAGGTGAAGATAGCTGAGTCCTGTCTGACTGCTGCTCTCACAAGGGAAGGAACTATTATTTTGCACTGCACATTTTTAGTGGTTCTCTATTGATGTTCATGTAGAAACAACTCCATAGAGCATTTTTAACATAAAATGTTAAGCTTTTGCCAGAAACTCATCTATAAATGATAATACCATTTCAGTAAAAGTAAAAATGCATCCAAACTTAAAAAAAATAAAAATGTAACAAAGTTTTGAACAACCTGAAAGGTCATTTTCTTTAATATTCTCCCTTTAAGAGCTACCCAGCAACCAGACGAGGCAATGGTTGTTAGCCTCCTTTCAAAAATCTTCAGGTTCTGGGGCGCCTGGGTGGCGCAGTCGGTTACGCGTCCGACTTCAGCCAGGTCACGATCTCGCGGTCCGTGAGTTCGAGCCCCGCGTCCGGCTCTGGGCTGATGGCTCAGAGCCTGGAGCCTGTTTCCGATTCTGTGTCTCCCTCTCTCTCTGCCCCTCCCCCGTTCATGCTCTGTCTCTCTCTGTCCCAAAAATAAATAAAAAACGTTGAAAAAAAAATTAAAAAAAAAATCTTCAGGTTCTTAGTTTATGCTGAAAACTAAGTATAAAAATCTGAAAGAGCGATTTGAATTTCTGATGCTTTTAGGTAAGAGTGGAGAGGCATCTCTTGAAATACACAATTTTCATACCATAATAACGGTTACATGATCTTATTACCCCATTATTCAGGTAATATCTTCTAAACAGAGAATATTCACCACGCAATTTTTAGCTAAATGATTTACTGCAAATATGAACATGCTGTGACACAGTTGGTACTGAGGCCCCGAGGCACGACAATCATGATTTGGGCACCATCGACCTGTCCCCACTCTGTCTGCTGTGGCCTTCTTGTAAGGTGCCCTTTAGAAACATACCATGGGGCTAAGTCTCAGTGGGTAAATTGCATCAAAACCAGATGTTTCCATTCAGGTAACTTATGTGTATTATAGGTATCACTACGCATATCAAGGTGACATTAAAGTGGTATTAAAACACTTGAAAAAGGGGGCGCCTGGGTGGCGCAGTCGGTTAAGCGTCCGACTTCAGCCAGGTCACGATCTCGCGGTCCGTGAGTTCGAGCCCCGCGTCGGGCTCTGGGCTGATGGCTCAGAGCCTGGAGCCTGTTTCCGATTCTGTGTCTCCCTCTCTCTCTGCCCCTCCCCCGTTCATGCTCTGTCTCTCTCTGTCCCAAAAATAAATAAAAACGTTGAAAAAAAAAAAAAAAACAAAAACACTTGAAAAGGAAGGGATTGATGTTTCCAATGGAGAGTAGAGTTTAAAACAACAACCCATAATGGACCAGATAAGGTCAAGTCTCCCTTAAGACAGAAAATGGCTTCCAACACAGGAAGACTCAAAGTTTCTAAAGACCTGGCTTGTTTACCCAGAATCTGTGCTCCTCTAATCCTCTACCTTGGGCAAGTTATTTAACCTCCCTAAGCCTATGCTTCCTTCCCTGAAAAATGGGAATAATGATGTTCCAACTGTGGCAGAAACTATCCATTAACTCACATTAGTTGACCCAACCCATCTCCCTATTATTGCTATCTCTGCTTTTAAATTGGACATGTGGTTACCTGAAATAAATGCAACATTACCCAACCTCTTCTGCAGGGAAGTGTGGCTATGTGAAGTTCTGGCAAAAAATATGAAGCAGAAAAGGTATGTGCAATTTCAGAAGGCCTCTATAAAGAGAAAGGAAAAACTACACTCCTTCATCCCTCCCTTCCTTCCCCTCCCTCGTCCTCTTCTCTCTCTCCCTTCCTCCCTTTCTCTTTCTTTCTTTCTTTCTTTCTTTCTTTCTTTCTTTCTTTCTTTCTTTCTTTCATTTATTTTTATTTCTTATGGCTGAAATCATATGTGGTGATGACTGGGTATGAGCAGCTATTCTGCCCTCGAGACAGAAATGCACAGATGAAGATGGGAGAACAACAAAACAGAATGAACCCAGATGCCTTATAATTCTACAGCTGTCCACAAACTGGATTGATTGTTTACACTAAACTCCATATACATTTAAGAAGATAAAATCCTTTCTTATATAAGCCATGCTGTTTGGGGATTTTGTTCACTTGCAGCCAAAACTGATAGACTTCATAGGACTGACAAATAAATTGAATGAGAAAGTGCTCATGGATCACTTAGCACAGTGCCACATACTTGATAATTCCTGGACACATGTAGTCGATGATGATGATGGATCTGGTAACAATATCTTGATTCATTCATTCCATTATGGGTTTTGTTTTGTTTTTTAATTCCTATATGCCAGACACTGTCCTAGAACGGAGGTTGTTAGTAAAATCCGTCCCACTATCTGCTTTGATAAATAAAGTTTTATTGGGTACAGTCCTGCCCATTCACTTACAAATGGCCTACGGCTGTTATCGCACAACAGTGGCAGAATTTATATTTATTATCTACCCTCATACAGAAAACATTTCCTAATCTCCCTTCTAGAGCATCATGTAACTGGTATTTTAGTGTCTAAGACAATGTATATAAATGAACATTTAAATGTACCATATAACGTATTACATATAAATTAAAAAATCTTTTAGAAAGTGATTTAATCAGCTACAGAAACAAACAAAAAAACAAGAGGAGAGGTACTTGACAAGCCATCATGAGTACTTCATCAGACTTGCACATATATACTAATTATGAATAGACAAAGACCCTCAAAAGCTAGTACAACTAAATATTAGCCTTGTGTAACTCAATCACTAAGTTTGATCACCACCTTGCTACACGTTCTTCCAATAATCTGGTTTCCCACCTAGCTTTCTAACAGAGAGGAAACAAAATGGAAAGTCAAACATGAATCTTTGGTCCCTCTCACAGACATTGCAAATAAATGAACTGTCATCTTGTTGTTTACATCAGTCTTTTGTGAGCTTTGTCTTACGTCAGCAGCCTGAGACCGAAACTTTTCTACATTGATATGCATCCACTTAATTCAATTCAAATATTCCTTACAGGATGCAAATTTCAATAAATGAATGTTGTTTTTTTTTTCTGTGCAGTTTAGAGTTGCTAGTAAAGGATCCTCACTTGAGCTCAAAAACTAACATCCCTTCCTTGCTATGGTTTAAAAGTTGTTATCTCCCCAAAATTCATGTTGAAATTCTAACCTCCAAAGGTGATGGTGTTAGTAAGTGGGGCTGTTAGGAGGTGATTAGGTAATGAGGGTGGAGTCCTCATGAATGGGATTATGCTCTTATAAAAGAGATCCCATAGAGCTCTGTAGCCCATTCCACTATGCAGGTCTTTGACCCAGAAAAGGGCCCTCACCTCACCATGCTGCCACTCTGAGCTTGAACTTGTAGCCTCCAGAACAGTGAGCAATAAACTTCTGTTGTTTGTAAATCACCTAGTCTGTGGCATTTTGTTATAGCAGCTCAAACAGACTATGACATTCCTCTCCTTCTGAAAATAGAACCAAATGTCTTGGAAAAAGAGCTATTAAGAATGGTTATTAGGAACAGTTTTCCAAGAACAAAAACATTTCCACCCTCTCAAGTTCTGGAAGAAAAAAAAAAGAAGCCTGGACTCCTTAATGAGCCAGATCAATTAAAACACACACACACACACACACACACACACACACACACATACACACACACGTACACACACGCACACACACACACGGCAACTTCTTTTCAGAACATTTCACAAGTTAAGTTCAAAGATCAGTCATTTAAAATACATATATTCATAAAAGTTACACATTATATGTCAAGTAGCAACACTAAAATATTAGGACTAGACATCAGTAAGGTGCTTACTGGGTAGCAGAGCCCATTCCCGAAGGTTCAAGTGACTTCTCAGGAGATTATCGCCTTCTCAATTCTGAAAGTAGGATTATGAGCCAGGCAGAAGGAAAAACGACAATCAGAAAGATCCATTTCTGAAAAGCTTTTAAAAAGATGCCTCCATTTTCTCATTCCTGGCCAGCTTTTCATGTGAATCATCCCAAGCTCAGGTGATGGATCTCTGTGTTATTGAACTTGCTCCAGTATCTAAATCAGGCCACATTTAGTCAAATAGATGGTCAGCAGAAGTCATAATTCACCAGTAATGCCTTAAATTTTTATGAAAAGAAGCTTAAATCACGTCCCCTCCTGCTTTTTCCTCCTGTCATTCTGACTGTCTCTTCTCAGTCTCTTTGGCTGGATCCTCTTATCCTGATCCTTCCTTAAGTATCAGAGTCCTACAGGGTACTTTTCACTGGGTATTCCACATTTTCTTACTCAATATTCTTATCTGTTGTCACTGCGCTCAAAATCATTAACAAAGCCCTGAGGCTTCTCTTACAGTCTCTACTTGCTCCCCCATCTCCTCAGTCTCTGCTTCTAACTTGTTTCAAGGTCTCACCATTTTTTACCAGACTATCGCTTTTGTTTCCTCCCTTCCGTCATCTAGGCCTACACTCCATCACAAGGGGGCTATAATGGTGATCTTTCTAAAATGCACATCTGATTTTGTTTACTCCCATTCTCAAAAACAAACACAACAACAACGAAAGGCAGTCACCTCTGGACTGAAGCCACCACAGCCCGTAGGCAGGTTGCTGGACCCTGTGCTCCATTACCCAGGGCATTTGTGGCCACATGCAGTTAACAATTAATGCTGTAGGCCCACATGATGAGGGGAGTTGGAACTGAGGCCATTTCATGCAGCCAGGCCCTTCTATAGGCTACATTTACCAATTTATATAGTTGCTAGGGAAATTTGTTTATCCTGACCTGGGCTTTAGGTAGTAAAATGCATATATTCCTGGGAGTGTATTAGCAATGGTTCATCAGGGTTGAGGGCTAGAATTTATACTATCTCATCTTAGGAGCCCCAACTACCTCTGGTAAATTGGGACCAAAAATAGGCAAGCTGGTAGTATCCTTAGGGCAGCTGACAAAAGCAAATATAAAACCTGTTCTGGAAAGATGTGTTCCTAAACCCATCCAGGATTTCCACAGATGAAGTCCCCTAACATAAGCCAATATTTATTGAGGAATTACTATGTGTCACGCACTCTATTCTAAGGACATGTCACGTACTCGTTCATTTAATGCCCACGGTAACTCAATGATTGGGTACAACGATCTTCTTTCACAGTTGAGGAAACTGATTAAAAAGTAGTGGATAAAGACTAAAAATAAGTATATTTTAAAAAGTATTACCTAGGGGCGCCTGGGTGGCTCAGTTGGTTAAGTGTCTGACTTCAGCTCAGGTCATAATCTCAAGGTTCGTGGGTTCGAGCCCCACATCGGGCTCTGTGCTGACAGCTCAGACCCTGGAGCCTGCTTCAGATTCTGTCTCCTTCTCTCTCAGCCCCTCCCCTGCTCACAGTCTGTCTGTCTGTCTCTCTCTCAAAAATAGACGTTAAAAAATTAAACAAAAATAATTACACCTTAAAAGAAAAAAAAGGTATATCTAAAATACTGGTGTGAAAGAAGTAATCAAAAACTCCACAGTGTTAAAATAAATCACTATTAAAACAATAGTCAGATTTGAAAAAAAAACTGTATTTCTAGAAATGAATGAATTTAAATTAAAACCTCAGGGGAAAATTAAACCATTAACTGGACTGCAGAAAGGAGAACTGGTAAAAAATAACATTATGAAAATACTTAGAGGGCAAAACAAATAGGTCATATTTCTAACAAGTTCCAAGAAAACAGAATAAAGAGAATAGAGGAAAATAAATAGTTACAGACATAACAGCTAGAATTCTTCTGTAATTGCTAAATGAAATGAATCATCATATTTGCAAAACATATCATAAAAGAAAAAATAAAGCCATGCCTACCCAAGTCATGTGAAACTGCATAACATCAGAGTCAAAAAGAAGATTTAAAAGTAACCAAATAAAAAAGACAGATGACATGCAAGAGAATGACAATCAATGTAAAAATGAATCTCTCCAACAGCAAGAAAAGAAGCCAGAAAGTAAGAGACTAATATCTTCAAATTCTGTGAGAAATAAAAGGTCAACATAAACTTTAACATAGCCAATGTATACTCAAGAGCGAAGGCCAAATAAAGATTGGGGGGGTTGTTGCTAGAAGGGGCTGAGGGTTTACTATTTAGAGAATACTGCAAAGGGAACTACTAATTTCTTTCAAGAATAAGAAATTAAAGGGGGCGCCTGCGTGGCTTAGTTGGTTGAGCATCCGGCTTCAGCTCAGGTCATGAACCTGTGGCTTGTGAGTTCAAGCCTTGCATTGGGCTCTGTGCTGACAGCTCAGAGCCTGGAGCCTGCTTCGGATTCTGTGTCTCTCTCTCTCTCTCCTTCCCTCCTCCACTCATGCTCCATCTCTCTCAATCTCTCTCTGTCTCTTCCTCTCTCAAAAATAAATAAACATTAAAAAATTTTTTTAAATGTAAGAAATTAAAGGTGTAACATGCAAAAACCAATAGTGAGTGAACAAGGAACCAAAGTAAAATAAGCAGAATACGCTTAAAGAAATATTTCATACAAAAAACAAAAATAGTAAATTTCTAAGATACAAACAGCAAGGTAATGTAAAATAAGTGTCTTGGAGATTAAAGAATTCTAAAGCATTTGCTTTGTTTGGAAAAAGGACATGGATGTTAATTAATGGTGGACTTTGATCTTTAAGTATCAAGATAAGCATTGAAAAGAAACCACTAAAAAAAATAGAAATAAAAAATTCGTATCTCCCAAGTTACTAAAAGAAAAAAATGAATTTTTAAGCATCTGACCAAAAATATAAGTTTTGAACAGACTGTATAAAAGGATCTAATAATCAATAATATACAAAATTGTAAGGGAGAAATAAATAAAAGTAGGCCTATAATCGCAATAAATGCAAACAAGAAATACCCAGTAAATAGACCAAGAATCTGAATTTAAATGTTTTAAAAAATCTGCCCGTATACTAAATTCAGGAGGCACATCTAGAATAAGGAATTTTAAGGCAAATGATCATCACAATTAAAATTTTCTGCTGTGCAGAAGACAATGTCAAGAGAAAGATAAGAGAAGCCACAGACTGAGAGAAAATGTTTGCAAAAGACATACCTGATAAAGGTAGTTATCTAAAATATAGAAACAAGTCTTAAAATCTGACAATAAGAAAACAAACCACCCGATTTAAAAATGAGCCAAAGGCTTTAAGAGAGGCCTTATGAAAGAACACATACAGCTGGCAAGTAAGCACATGGAAAGGTGCTCCGTATGTCATAGAGAAATGCAAATTAAAATCACGAGACACCACTGCACACCCGTTAAAATGGCCAAAATCTGGAACACTGACAACGCCAAGTACTGGCAACAGGAATTCTCATTCATTGCTAGTGGGGAAAGAATATAGTACAGCCACTTTGGAAGGCAGTTTGGCAGTTTCTCACAAAACTAAACATACTCTTACCAGACAATCCAGCAATCACACCCCTTGGTGTTTACCCAACGGCGGTGAAAATTTATGTCCATTCAAAAACCTACACATGGATGTTGCCTTAGTTTGTTCAGGCCGCTATAACAAAAATATCATCAACTGGGTGGCTTAAAAACCAGAAACATTTATTCCTCACAGTTCTGGAAGATGAGAAGGAAAAGAACAAATCACTAGCTAACCTGGTACCTGGTGATGGCCCATTTCCTCACTGATGGTTGTCTTCTCACCGTAACCGCACCTAAAAGATGGGATGAGCTAGCTCCCCGAGGTCTCTTTTATAAGGGCACTAATCCCAATCAGGAAAGCTCCAGCCTCATCCTCGAATCACCTCCCAAAGGTCCTACCTCCTAATACCATCACCTTGGTGTTACCATTTCAACAAATGAATGGGGTGTGGGGAGCAAACATTCAATCCATAGCAGGTGTTTACAGCAACTTTACTCACCATTGCCAAACTGCTCAAAAAAATAAGTTGTTTCGTTTTATTTTTAATCTTTTAAATGTTTATTTATTTATTTTCAGAGAGAGAATGCATGCCAGCATGAGCAGGGCAGGGGCAAGAGAGGGGGAGAGAGAGTCCCAAGGGGGCTCCACACTCAGAGCAGAGCCCAACATGGGGCTCAATCTCATGAACAGTGAGATCATGACCTGAGCTGAAATCAAGGTTAAGATACTTAACCAACTGAGTCACCCAGGTGCTCCTTAAAAAAAAAAAAATTAATGGTTACTTATTTTGAGAGTGAGAGAGAGAGAAAGAGAGAGACAAGTGAGTGAGCACAAGCAGGGAAGAGGCAGAGGTTAAGGAACTCTGTTTTTAAAAAAAGGCTAAGGAACAGAGAAATTCTACAAGAAAAATACTGTATCAGACTAAACAGAGTTATGGCAAATAAATCATTTTTAAGGATAAAGAGAGTAATAAGTTGATTATTGAAGTAATACTTCACCAGGAAACAAAAATTGACTTGCATGCACTTAATAGCACAGCCTCAAAATACATAAAATAAAATTTAGTGAAACAAGACAAAAGCTGACAAACCCGTGCAATGTGCTTCTTATCTGAGCAACAACTAAATGCTTACTTGCTTACTTAAGACCCCTTCTTACTATATGGATGCCATTCTCTGGGCAGATCCACCAGCAGCTGCTATAGACTGAACTGTGTCCTTCCAAAATTCATGTGTTGAAGCCTTAACTCCCAATGTCACAGTGTCTGGAGATAGTGACTGTTTGGAAGTCATTAAGGTTAAAAGAGTTCATAAGGGTAGGGTTCCATCTGATAAGATTGGTGTCCTTATAAGAAGAGGGAGAGAAATCAGAGCATTTTCTAACTGGACTTGCTCATTCTGAGGAAAGGCCATAAGAGCACACAAGAATATGGTCTTCTGCAAGCCAGAAAGAGAGCCCTCACCAGAACTCAACCATGCGGCACTCTGATCTCAGATTTCCAGCCTGCAATAATGTGAGGAAATGAATTTAAGCCACCTTGTCTACGGTATTTTGGTATGGCAGCCCTCGCTGACTACCAGAATGGCAAAGCCCATGATGAAAATGAAAGGAAGCAACACAGCCCAGGTGTTTAAACATATTCTTCTTACATTGAAAGTATGAGGTAATATGTTCTCCCAGAGGTCTTTTACTTTGACCTTTGTTTCCACTCATTGTCTGAACTGAATTCTCGGGGAATGTAATCCCATAGTGTCATCATTCATTAATTGCGTGCAGTTATTATTCATGAAAATGTTTCTTTTCCCCCAAAAGGACCCTTTTCAAAACTTTTGCAGTATATGCTTTTCCCCCCAGAATATGCTTTTTAAAATTGTTTTGTTTTTTTTGCCTTCTAGTCTAGTGCTAGAATGTCTAGCACATACCCATTGCATGAGCTCCATAAATCCTTGCTGATCAAAGAGAAAAATAAAACTTTAGTTGATAGCAAGGATTCAAATAAGAAGAAAGAATAGAAATTGAATCCCACATAACTTACTTTCTCTGAGGGAACACATACACCTGGAATCTGCGATCATACTGGCACAATCCCTGAGATTGTTGAGATAGAGCTATATTAGGAGGTGCAGGAGTGTGCAATATAACTGCCGTGTAAGTGGAAGATATGTGCATGAATGCAGGCATAGGAAGATGAAATGATTCTGAAAGGGAGAAAGAAGTGGCAAATTAGATAAGGTATCACTGCTCTCTGGATAAATATTGCTCTTCTCTTCCAAACACCATGCGGTTCAGAGAGCTGGGCATAAGATAGATGGCTGCTCCCTGCTCCCCTGCAAACCATGAAACAGAATTTAAAATTTACATGAGTCAAATGAAGCTCTGAGCAGCTACCTATGAGACAGCCATTGACAAGAAAACAATGTGCTACCATAATCTTCCACTCTCAAAAGATTATCACGGTAATAACTGAGCTTACAGCTTGTGGTTACCTACCACACTATTTAATGCTCAATCGGGGATTCAAGCGACTCACCAACATGGCAGAACTTTGATTTATGCACTGTAATAAAAGCAGCTTTGAAACAAAAGGAGACTAAAACAATCTGGATATCCGATATATACAAGAATTGGTTGAATTTTACATTACGGGACTGGCAAAGTACTAGCTGTCATTCCAAAAAAAGCCCACCAAGCATGCAGTCACGGGTGTCTGTAAACATGTTTAACCATATATCTTCAGGTTACAGAAAAGCAATGCCGTAGATTCTGTCAGACAAATAAACTTCTAATGGCTTTTACCTCTGGAAGTGTAAAACATTCCTTTATTTCCAATAACAATGGAGCCAATGAATTGCCAAAAGAGAAAAGCAACAAGTACTTCTAACAATTTCCTCCTTGTTCATAATGTCTGACTCGAAGCCACTGTGCTTCAAGAATGCTAGCATTAACTATTTCACTAGTCACATAGGCTCAAATTAAGTCACATTTATCTTAAAACTAATTACTACAGAAATTACCACATTATTTAAGTGGCTTAGAAGAAAGAAAACATTTTTGGCCATCACCTTCTATGTGTAAGGCACAGAATAGGGATCCGGAAGAGTGTACCATCTACATTTTTTAAAACCTTCCTGCCCCCCCACGCCTGAGTGGCTCAGTCAGTTGGGCGTCCGACTTCGGCTCAGGTCATGATCTTGCGGTTTCTGAGTTCGGGCCCCGGGCGGGGCTCTGTGCTGACAGCTCGGGGCCTGCAGCCTGCTTCGAATTCTGTGTCTCCCTCTCTCTCTGCCCCTCCCTTGCTCATACTCTGCCTCTCTCTGTCTCTCAAAAATAAATAAATGTTAAAAAAGAATTTAAAACATACCTCCCCCCCCCCAAATTTTATAATCTCAAAAAAATGACATATTGGGGAAAATTAAAATAACAGTTATTTTTTAAAAGTAAGCAAGAGCCTTTGTTAGTTTCCTCACAATGATACTAGCTTCCACATATCAATCTGAATGTTAACTTCAATCTAAGGATCGTAAAATTGAGTAAATGTAAAACTAACCTCAGAGTATGATGAAGCACCCAACAGTCTTCACCATTATGTCAGCTAAGAACATGACACAGTATTTCAGATTGTATGGTTCCTGAGAACAACACTATAATAGAAAAGTTAACTTCCTGTCAAAAAGGTCTCCTTATTTTTCCAGGCTACATATTGCTGAACTATGAAGACCAACCAGAAAAAAAGAAAAACAGTGCATTTGTGATCTTGGGTTTCTTCTTCATTCTCAGTGACATGCTTTGGGGGACAAAACTGAGAATGTTGTTTTCGTTGAGCTCCAGGAAAGACCTTCTCCATTACAGAGTTAATATTCACAGGGATAAGGCTTGGGAATCCACTGGTGTCCCTAAAGGGGATTCTTATTTATCTCCGATCTCACAAAAGCATAAAGTTTTCTATCATCAAGAAGCCTCAAACTATAAAAGTAAGGGACAAAACTCTGCTCCCAACCCACCTTGATCATTCTCACAAGGAATCAGGACCATTGGGAGGCTTATTATTTTAGCTGTCCCTCACTCTGGCATCTACAGGTGTGAGTAGAGTGTCACCAGGCCATGAGGAGAGTAGAGGACAGTAAGTCCTTTTGACACATTCCACTCTTACACAATAAGACAGATAGGTAGAAACGTAGATTTTTAAAACATCTGCATAGTATTTTAACAATATAGTTTACATAAGCATTTCAACAAACATTATCATTCAACCTTCAAGTCAGCTTTAAGTGACAGTTTATGTTAAAAAATGAAACATTACACTAGAAAAACTAAAGCCATTATTCAATACCACACCGCTAGGAAGTACAGGGCTGAGGGCTGACACTTGCACTGAGGTGTGCGGACTTCAATTCCCATGTTCAACAGCAGTTAAATGGAAGATGTCTAATTAGGAAAACAATGTATTAGAATTATGTCAAATGACTCATTGTTACTTTGCAAATTTGGATCAGAGTTCCAAGTTATTATTTAAAGAATTCATTTCCTCTGGATCCAAAATTAATTAAACAACTCTCATTATTGAGCTAAGTGTATTGTGCTTTAAGGAAAGAAGCGATGACTATAACCTTTAATCCTGAATGACCCAGACAGAAAACTCAAGAGTAGTGGTTCGATGGAAATTCTTTAAGTATATTAGAGACCCAGTTTTCTAGCTTCAGATCTGCCCCAACTAGTTATATAACCTTGAGAAAGTCACATAAATTATTTGGGCCGAAGTTTCCACTTTCGTACAATGGGGCAGCCATTATAAGTGCACATAATCATTGCTATGCTATAATTTTTAAGATCATCACTAATAGCTATGCCATAAGAAAATTTTTGAAAATCATTGCATACACTTCTGTAAAAACATTTTTACTTCTTCGACTCACAAAATGCCATTTAATTTGGTAATCTTATGGTAGACAGTCTTTAATTCCCTGCTTATACGATGGTCATCAGAAAGAAATCAGCTGACTGAAATTATTTTATTATAGTTCGATATTAAATGCAAGTGAACCAATTTCCCAGGTTCTTGGAAAACGTACCAAAAACCCACTGCTAGCTGAAAATATATCATATTGAAGAATACTGTTACCAGTCACTTCATTATATTTTTATTAAAAGTAAAAATTCCCAGTTTTTCCATGTAGAGTAAAAAGTTTAGGGGCATCTGGGTGACTCAGTTGGTTAAGCGTCCAAGTCTTGGTTTTGGCTCAGGTCACGATCTCACAGTTTTGTGAGTTTGAGCCCCCACTATGTCGGGCTCTGTGCCAGCAGTGCAGAGCCTGCTCGGGATTCCCTCTCTCCCTCTCTCTCTGCCCCTCCCCCACTCGTGCTTTATCTCTCTCAAAATAAATAAATAAACTTAAAAAAATTTTCAAACAAGTATGACTTCATCGCTGTAAGCACAAATAAAGACCGAATGGAGAGTTCACACCCATTTGCACAGACTTCAGTTCTTACTGACCTGTGGAATGTCACAGGGTTTCACGCAAAGATGCCTTGTGTCCTGTGCCCTGGGATGGGACCCACATGTGAAAGCTATAGCGATTACAGTGACCATCTTCCCAGGCCCCAAACTCTCCCTATAACCACCCCCACCCGACTCTTCAGCCGAATCACTACCTGAGCATGCTAATTTTAAAAAACATATTTTTACTTTATTTTTATAAATATTTACTTATTTTGAGACACAGAGAGAGAGAGTATGCAAGCAGGAGTGGGGCAGAGAGAGAGAGACAGAGAGAGAGAGAGAGAGACAGAGGGAGAGAGAATCCCAAGCAGACACTGAGCTGTCAGCACAGAGTCCCACACGGGGCTCGATCTCATGAACCATGAGATCATGACCTGAGTCGAAATCAGGAACAGGTGCTTAACTGACTGAGCCACCCAGGCGCCCCTAAAGGGCATATTTTTAAATGCCAAGAAGCAATGTCAAGTTCTGCCTTCATTGACTCAAATATTGATCAACTGCCGATTAGAGGTCAAACCCTATGCTAATCACTGGTGATAACAGGGGAAGTGAGGCACACAAGACCCCCATGCCACAGTGCTTCCAGTCGGTTAGGAGAAGAGAGAAACTTGTGCAACCTGCTAACTTAAAGGACAGTATGTGCCGTGAGGAGGAGGAGGGGGGAGTATGGTGAAAGCAATCAAACGGCTTTGAGGAGAACCATTTTAAGAGCAACTAAAAGGCACAGGTGCTGTTCAAATGGTGTGCCTGGCATTAGCCAGCATAAGGATTTGACACAGCCTTCTGACTCTTAGGCACACATCAACATCTTGTATAGAGGTCTCCAAAAACACCAAGATCTCCAAAGCCATTCCATGAAGTTCTGACTCTAAAGGTCTGGCTAGGCATTGTTTTATAAAGCCCCAGTAAGTAGTTATGATAGGTACCTCATTCTGAGCACTACCTCCTTAATAATTTATCTTTTCAAGGCTTGGTTTTTGAAGCTCTAGATTTTTTAAAAATAAATTCCAAAATTAAATGGGAAAATTGAAAGCTGCCTTGGAAGATAGCAGACATTTCTCGAAATCAATCAGCAAACCGGTAGAAACTCGCTGTTGAAAGTTAACCGTGGCTGAACAATTTTGTTTCACCACTTATTTGTGTGAAAAAGTATTTGCTAATGACTTCCAGACATACTGTTAATAATACCCTTCCAGTTTCATGAAATTTTTAACCATGCGTATCCAGAATTATCTTAAATCTAGGCCAGTTTCTTCCTCAGCTTAAATCTTTTGGCACTTGCAAATTTTCTTTGGCTATAGTATTATGACTGGACACTTAATATTTCCTCAGCAAATCACAAGGACTGAGCAGTTCAAACACTTAACCTCTGCTAACAATCAAAGGCTTTATGTTAAACTTGTACATTCAAGCTGTTTGAAATTGATGGTGTTTATTTATTATGTGCACAGGGTACTAAGAAGAAGCACCCAAGTGTTTCCTAATTTCCAGGTCAATCATAACTTCACTACTCACTGGTTGAGAATCGTAACAATAAGCAGAAAGGTTCTTTACAAGAGGTTAGGGATTTTCCTTGGAAAGGTTGTCTCCTGGTTATAAAATTAGAGAGAGGGAAGAATTAAAATGATTATGCTCTAAAAATGACTTAGTAGAAGTGACAGGTTTTTTTTTTTTAGCCTAAATATTTTTTAAGTACCAAATTTGTCACTCCTGGAAGTTATATGTTACTAACTGTAAAATCACTTTATTGCAGCAGTAAAAGAAATGAAGTACTTTTAGCCAATGTTTTTCAATAAATCAGGAACTTTGTATTAAATCCACATTTTATTTGCTTATATGGACGTTCTTTTATTTTGACTGAATTGGTACAGAGTACTGAATCACAGAATGAGGTGCTTCGGAGAAACCCACATGCTCAGGAGGTGGGTTCCCCTGAGGGCAATAGACCCAGAGAGCTGAGACAAAAAAAAAGAAAAAAAAAAGAGAAAGAAAAAGAAGAAGCTGAAAGTGCTCTGTTTGAATTGACAAAAGGGGTATTCATCCAGGATGGATATTTTTAAAGCCACATTCTCCCATATGATCATTTATACACTCAACTAATCATAAGATTGTTTTAATCGCCTTGATTTTAAATATTTATTCACCTATTAGGTTTGCAAAGTATTATGTAATTGAGTATTAGCTAGTAGCTAATAATGATATACTAAAAACTAGATTATAAGAAGTTATCTATATTTTATATGCAGTCCTTATTTTTTTTTTTTTTAATATATAAGGGGTTTTATGCTGGTTGCTTCTTGATCTTTTTTTTTTTTTTAAACTTACCATTGACATGAAGAGATAGGAAAAGAAAGGGAAAATGAAAAAAGGAGGCAAATCACAAATCTTCTAAATTTGTTGCCCAGTGGCATCTCAGTTTAAAATGTTGACACCATTTTAAACTGTTGGTTGACATTAAGTGACTTAATTCATAGTGGCTTTACATACTTCCTGATGCTTGTCAACACGAGTAATTGAGAACTAGCTGCTGCTGAATGCTGGACTGAAAACCAAAGGCTGTCAGCAGAACCCTCCGTCAGCCTGAAAGCAAAGTGATTCAGGATATAGGTCTACTGTATAGCATTTCCCCGGAATAAAAGTTTGAGATCGAAAAACATAACTGAAGAGACCGAAACAAAGACTGAAACTGAAAACTAGAAACAAAATCTTTGGATCTTATACAGGCGCAGTAGTCACTTACACAGGACCATGTCCAGCTTAGTCACTTTGTTAATGGACTACCAAGTATATGATCATAATCTAATATAAATCAATTATAACTAAACCACCACAGTAAAACTGCCATATGGCAGGGTAGCCTGTTTAAGGCAGCAGAGCCCCGTAAGTGCTTTGGAACTTTTCCAATCTAAGCTGCAAAACCAAAGACTAAAGTCAATTACATTCTCTCTCCACTATTAAAAGCTACTGTAATTGCACAGGTGTGAATATGTATCTCTGTGTGTGTATATTATATGTAAGTTTGTGTGTATACATATACATATTTTATAGAAGGGTAATAAATGCATTAATACAAAGTAATTTTTCTGTCTGAGTGTCCATATTTCTAAAGGCTTTGGAAGGGAGAGAGAAATACATTACTTTAATTCTATTACCCTACAGGGATTCCCTCTAAATATAAAAGATTGTTACAGTAGCGATCCTAACTCAGTGAACTTAAACTTGTCTTTAGTTCTTCATGTAATCTGCAACACAGTTGATTCTTTTCTTTCCTCTTTAACTGCTAAAATTGAATATATCTCAAACCACTAAGTATTCACTGAGCATCTATTGTGTTTGGGACATTCTGCTGGGCTCCTTTGGGGATATAAAGAGGTGGTCAGCTAGTTAGGGAGATAAGATACAAACACATAAAATGTTTAAAACACAATGGTAAACATCAGTTTATAAGAATAAGATTTAAAACACCACAAAATGGTATTTGATTCATTACCAAATAAACTCCGTGGCAACCATTGTTGCCACAACCACTCCCTCCACTCCCCCACCCCCACCCCCAGGAGAGAGAAACATCACTGAAGATGCTGTCTAGGGTAGGAGACAAGGTCATATTCCAAATGAGTGAAATCAAAGGGATAGAAAATATGAAATACAGGAAGTGTTTAGAAGTCAGATGTCATAGGGTTTTTTTAATATTTAAATTGTTCTCCAGGTATAGAAATTAAGTTGCACTAACTCTAATCCCTAATGATTCAGTGACATGCATTTTGTGATACTGGTTGAGGATAATGTTTACAAAGTAAACCATTAGGAGTATTTACATGGATGAAGCAACGGATTGATAACTTAGTTCTTTCAGATTCCCCAGTAGTTTTTATGTTTTAACTTGGTGGTTCCAAGCAAATAATAAGAGAGGGGTAACTATGCTTATGTGTAAAACTATACCACAAATATCATTCTGATTCTTTGAAGGCATATTGGGGTACTAAGATCTACTTTTTTTCTCACATGTTTTATCAAATTAAATATAAGGCCATTAAAGCTCATTGGCCTCCAGTTTATTTTGCAGGTGCCTATGCAAGTTCTCAAAGATTACTGTCCATAAAAACGTTTCATTTATCTGGGGTGGTGCTCAAATAGTCCACTGACGACATTTTGTGACACACTGGCCTAGAAAACTGGGGTCTTGGGTAATAATCCAAATGATTCTGTGAGGTCAAATGCTGGCAGTTTAATCTAAATTATTTTTATGATAGGGGTGCTGGGTGGCTCAGTCAGTTAAGTGCCCAACTTTCAGCTCAGGTCATGATCTCACAGTTTGTGAGTTTGAGCCCCGCATCAGGCTCTGTGCTGACAAGCCCAGAGCCTGGAGCCTGCTTCAGATTCTGTATCTCCCTCTCTCTCTGCCCTTCCCCCGCTCATGCTCTGTCTCTCTCTGTCTCAAAAATAAGTATTAAAAAAAATTCAAAAAAAAATAATTTTTATCATAAAGAGACTATGCAGGTGTATTAGAATTTAGCAATAGTACTGACAGAGTTATACTTAAATAGAGCTTCAGCTCTTGCCAGAAATGAAATCCCAAGCAATAAATGGAGAATATCAGTGCAGAACTTAAGACAAAGCCCTCCAAAAGCAAGTTTTTGTTTTGGGGAATATGGAAAGCGTTCTGATTCTGTTACAGTCCTGCCTCCACCCCTCACTGCCATCCCATTCCTTTGGGCGAAACATATTAGCGCTTGACCAGCCACACTGTACATAGTGATGATCAGACTTGATATCCCATTAATCCTGCCATGAGTTAGCTCCTCCATGCCCAAAAGGATTCTGCCCAAATGTGATATCACTTTAAATATTTTTTTTAATTAATATATTTATTTTGAGAGAGAGCAGCCAAGTGGGGAAGGGGCAAAGAGAGAGGGACAGAGAGAGAATCCCAAGCAGGCTCTATACCATCAGCACAGAGCCCGACATGGGGCTTGAACCCACAAGCCGCAAGATCATGACCTGAGCCGAAGTCAGACGCTTAACCAACTAAGCCAACCAGGCGCCCCGAAACGTGGTATCACTTTAGAGTGGAAGAGACTGATGAACTTCTTGGTGTTCCTTTGGGATTTTGGTTATACTCCTCAAATAGTGGCCACTACGAGACGTCCAAATGAGATATGTTTCTGACTCTCTTCACTCAGTAACTTTTCATTCAGCAACTTAAGTGGCAAATAGCGTATCTTGCTCATAATGTATACAAATCACATAGACAGAAAAATCATCACTCTGTACAATTCTTTCCTAAAACTGACATTGAGCATTTCAGAATTTGCCGAGGAAAGTACGTTCAGAGACGGAACCAAGCAAACAAGAGAGTGTGCCTAACACATTTAAGGATTTAGAAGCAGAATGAAACTGACAGATCTAGGAAAGTTAAAGTGCTGCTCGGAAATTTTCCAAAGCAACAGGCTGGACAGAGATTTAAGGTACATAATCATATGATCAAAGAAACAAAAGTAAAATCTAACAGAGCAGAGGTAATAAACCTTTTTTAAAAATGTGAGCCATTATTTTAAAGGAAATATGATTGGTAGTAGGGAATTTAAAATGACTGTAATTTAGTAATTTTTTTTTAAAGGAAACAATGTAAGGGGCACCTGGGTGGCTCAGTCAGTTAAGCGTCTGACTTCGACTCAGGTCATGATCTTGTGGTTCATGAGTTCGAGCCCCGCGTCAGGCTCTGTGATGTGAGCACAGAGCCGACTTTGGTTCCTCTTCCCCTTCTTTCCCTTCCCCTCCCCCACGCGTGCTCTCTCAAAAAGAAACAAACATTAAAAAAAGGAAACAATGTAAAATAACAAAATATATTAAAAGTAAGATCAGGGAACATAAAACTTAATATAATTAATTGATATTAATCAATAAAGTATATACGTACAACTTTTTACATATCTATATGCTACTTTCAATGCTTTACATGTATTAAGTCACTCGATATTCCCAATAACCCTACAGGGTAGACAAATTTTGGCCCATGTTATTGATGAAAATACTGAGGCACAGTAAAGTAATTTACTTGCCAAAGGTCATCTAGTTAGAAGAGCAGGAGCCAAGATGGGAAGTTGACATGTCATCTTGGCTCCCAAGTCTCTGTTCTTCTTATGTCCTACTTCACTTCTCTCAAAGAAGAAAAACTAGGAGGAGGAGGGGAGGAGAAAGGGAAGGGTGGAGGAGGAAGAGAACAAGAAGGAGAAAAAGGAGGAGGAAAATTTACAGAGAAAGAAAATAGGAGTTTCAAAGTACTTTAATATATTGTTAACTTCTTGAATATAGCCATTACATGTGACATCTTTTATACCCAGAGGACCTAGCACAGCCTTACTCATCATTGCCACAACAATAGCTAATATTCATTAAGTACTTACTGGGTAGCAAAATGGGAATATTTTAAGTGACAATAGTAATTATAATACTAAATATCTTTGCACATTTATTCTGTACCAGGCACTTTACATGAATTAGCTCATTTAACCCTCAGAGGAGCTAGATGGCTTTGTGACATTGGGCAAATTACAAAAATATATAACCTCATAAATAAAATATGGGATTAATGACAGTCTCAACATCCCAGTGTTTTATGAGACTGAATGAATTAACAAAGTTAAAATGTTTAAAACTCACTCGAATGTAATACATTCACAACAAACCTAGATGCTTTCACTTGTTATTGGTATAATTACTATTATTTCTGTTACCCAGATGAGGGCTTGCTTAAGTCCTCAGAGCTTGGAGGTAAGGACACCAATATCTGAAGTCAGGCAGTGTGACTTCAGAGCCCTCCACATTACAAGTTCACAATAAATATTTGTTGACTGCATGAATGGAGGGATGAATACATGAGCTGGAGAGATACGGGCAGACAGAAAAGAAACCAGCTAGGTGAAAATTGAAGAGAGAAGGAAAGTGGGATAGTCAGTGATAAAAACAGGAGAAGGGAATTGAGAGAGAGGGGAAGGAGAAGAAGACGTGAAACAAGAAGAGAAGTTCATTACAGGGAATTCTCAGATAATAGTGAGGTCATTTTCTTTTAATCACAAGCTTCAATTAATTTAAGAGCGAGCACTCTGAAATACTAGAGATCATACTGAGAGAATTAAAAGCGACATTAAAGCAGATTCACCTTGAAGTTAGCAAAACTTATTATAGAAATGGGCAAAGATAATAGGAAAAAATACCTGGTGACATGGCTCCATGATCAAAGTAGTTATAATACCTCTAAGCTACAATGTTTCCAGATTTACATGCCCTGAGGAGGTCCCCCCCCACCACCATGAGTCCCTCAGTCCATGGGACAAATGAGAAATTCGAGCTTTGAAAGGTTTTCACAAAGAAATCTCTCACATAAAAATAAATAAATAAATAAATAAATAAATAAGCACTCTGTATTCAGCAGAGAAGTTGAGAGGAACGTAGAAAGAATTAATGGTTCTAAGATTGGTGAGTTTTAGAACAACCACCGTGGTGATTTACACACAAGGTTATCTGGAAATAAATACAATAGGCAATAATCACTTACATTTGAAATGATGCCAATAAAGTTGTAAGATTTTCTTGGGTCCTTAGATGCTAAGAGGATTGCCTGACATTTTGCTTATTAAATACCTGGCACAATGCCTCATACAGAATAAATGCTCACTTAATCCATATAAACTGTTTTTTTCCCCAGTGCTATAAGTAGCACGAATAGAGACTGCCTAGAGACTCACAGAGGTTAAACCATCTAAGGCACTAATGACTCTGTATAATGTTGAAATGGTAGGTTGTGGCGTTGAGACTGAGTAAGACTGGAAATGAAGCCAGGAGTTCTGCAGGCTCCACAGTCAGGAAATGCACAGATGGTTATAAACAGAGAAGGGACTTCCTGAGTGTGTGGCAATGATTCTGGGTAATGGAGAGGAATGAAGTGTGGTTGTATATGAGGACTGACTCAGGTGAAGAAGGACATGACACCACCACACCCCCCACCCCGCCCCCCAGACAAAGGTAGCTGTGAACTTACAGCAAGGTGATGGTCACAAATACAATGAAGTAGCCAGGGATGATGGAGGTCCTCTAGAAGGAAAGCTAGAAAATGGCAGGTGGATGTTGACTAATACTGGCAAGATTCTCAAGGGAAACATGAGATTAGCAGGTGACAACAGAGGAAAAAGTGTCTGGCTAAAGGGCAAAGGAAGTGGAGTAACCAGGAAGCCTGGGCACGAGGAGAGTAAGTATGGTGTGTTGAACAAAGAAGATAAAGCTGTGGTCTAGATGGAGCAGTGGGTAGTGATAAGACAGCCCAACAAAGAGCAATGAGATAAGGGATCTGAGAGATGGTGAAGACACAAGTGGTGATGAGGAAATGAGAGATTATCCCTTAAGAAGGTATTGAGAGTAGTAATAAAATGAGCGAAGTTTAAAACACTGAGGTTGGGCAGATGGCCAAACTACCTTTTCCTTCCAGGAAACCATATGGTCCTTCAGAGATTAAGTGTACTGCTTTTGCAACCATTAAAATCAACATTGTTTCTAAAATGTCTTGAGGGACGTCTGGGTGTCTCAGTCGGTTAAGAGGTCAACTTTGGCTCAGGTCATGATCTCATGGTTCATGGGTTCAAGCCCCGCGTCAGGCTCTGTGCTGACAGCTCAGAGCCTGGAGCCTGCTTCAGATTTTCTGTCTCCCTGTCTCTCTGCCCCTCCCCTGCTCACACACACACACTCTCTCTCTCAAAAATAAATAATAAGTATTAAAAAAGTTTAAAAAATAAAATGTCTTGATATATTTGATGGTGAGTCAATGGACTGTAAGCAACTCATAGTGGAGAGCAAGATCCATGAAACTAGCGATTGTTTCTATTTTGCTGACCAAGCTATTCTCACTGCTCAGCTGGAATTCCCATTACACATACAGAAATTCAGTAAATATTTTACTAACCCACTGGACTTAACATTTTTTATTTTACTTATTTAGTTTTTATTTGAGAGGAAGGGGGGGCAGAGAGGGAGAGAGAGAATCTAAAGTAGACTCCACGTTCAGCATGGAGCCCAACATGGCACTCGATCCCACAATCCTGGGGTCACGACCTAAGAAGAAATCGGGAGTTGGACACTTAACCGACTAAGCCACCCATGCACCCCATGGGCTTAACATTTTTTAAAAATTTTTTTTTCAACGTTTTTTATTTATTTTTGGGACAGAGAGAGACAGAGCATGAACGGGGGAGGGGCAGAGAGAGAGGGAGACACAGAATCGGAAACAGGCTCCAGGCTCCGAGCCATCAGCCCAGAGCCCGACGCGGGGCTCGAACTCACGGACCGCAAGATCGTGACCTGGCTGAAGTCGGACGCTTAACCGACTGCGCCACCCAGGCGCCCCGGGCTTAACATTTTTTAAAAGCCAGTGAGAACCAGTAGTCTTTGGGATGATAATATAAACAACAGTAATTCAAGAATGGAGTACTTCTATGTGGGGGCATATACAAATCAGGCTTCCTTTTATTTAAGCCATGCTTTGAGTATAATTCGTAGCTTTATTATCCCCATTTGCTATGAGAAAATTGAGGATGAGAGGCATGAAGTAACTTAGCAAAAATCACTCTCATGCCAAGATTCTTATTTTTCACGTTGGCAAAAGAGTTCTTTAAGGATGAGGAATATATTTAGGAATCATCAGGCTTAAGGTCAGAGTTCTCTGCCCAAACTTGCTGTCATCTGTCTTTAATGGTAAAGGTGTCAGGGGGGCGCCTGGGTGGCTCAGTCGGTTAAGCCTCTGACTTCTGCTCAGGTCATCTTCTCCCGGTCCGTGAGTTCAAGGCCGCGTCAGGCTCTGTGCTGACGGCTCAGAGCCTGGAGCCTGCTTCGGATTCTGTGTCTCCCTCTCTCTCTGGCCCTTTGCCTCTCGACCTCTGTCTCTCTCTCTCTCAAAAGTAAAATAAAAAAAAAAATTAAAAATTTTTTTTTAAAAATGGTAAAGGTGTCGGATAGTGTCTCCTGCAGTTCTCCATCTAACCACACCTGCATCATGGTTGGGAGGAAATAGCATTTCACCTGACCTGTTTAAATTTTTTTTTTTCAACGTTTATTTATTTTTGGGACAGAGAGAGACAGAGCATGAACGGGGGAGGGGCAGAGAGAGAGGGAGACACAGAATCAGAAACAGGCTCCAGGCTCCGAGCCATCAGCCCAGAGCCTGACGCGGGGCTCGAACTCACGGACCGCGAGATCGTGACCTGGCTGAAGTCGGATGCTTAACCGACTGCGCCACCCAGGCGCCCCTCACCTGACCTGTTTAATGTGCACGGCACATCTATGAGGTAGGCACCACTTCCGTGAGGAAACCAAAATTCAGAGCTGGTAGGAAATTTTCGAAAGTCATTCAACTAATAAGTAATGGAACATTGAGCCAGGATTTGAACCCAGTTTTTGTACGGATAAACATTCTAGGCTTTTCTTTTTCCATCCTATTATAATTTCAGAATTTTTGTTTGATGCTGGACTCATCAATAGCCATGTGGTCTCCTGTACTCTTAGAACAAAAAACTTCCTCCAAGTAAGAGTATAAGGCAACTTAAAAAAATAATTTCATTTGGCATTTATTCTCAAGTATGTAATTATATGTAGGGTAAAATGATATCACTTTAAAAGACAACAACAAAAAAATTAGAGTTACAATCTAAAGTAATGACATTTCAGTATGGGTAACCTGGTCAGATGATGAACTCCTTCTGTGTTTTATAAACCTTCCACGGTGTAAAAAAGCCTATGAAAATAATAATGAGAAAAAGGGTTTTGTGTATATGTAAATAGAAAGGCACAATGAAAAATGGAAATAAAGTAACCAAATTATTCATTGGTTAAATATATAAGACCAGCTTTAGAACATTACTGACATCCAAAACATAAAAATGTGTAGGAAACCATAAAATTGACTAATAATTAGCTGATAGCTTATAGAAATTGTCTTAATTTATATTTTTATTGTTGTTTAAAACAGTTTTGAGAGTATTCAATATGCATTCATTAAAAGGGTTTAATCCTATAATTTCTTACCATTTTCTCCAATAACACATGAATATGATTTTAAAATAATGTTTTACAGATGAGAAATGATGTTTTCCACAGATGAGAAAAGATGTTATAGCTAACACATCTGTACTCTCATAAAAATAGAAATTAGTTTGGCAAAGAAAATGCATTCATATTAAAATATTACGAATTAAATGTAATGTCATAAAACCTCTACCTAAGAAAGCCATGAAGTTAAACCATTCATCACACATATTTAATGAGGCATTGTCTTTAATACTGGCTATTCCCTACAAAAGAAGACATACAGCAAAAAGTCTTCATTCTTAAAACACCCTTGCCTGAATGTTTAGGCAAATGTACTTGAATTAGAAAAAAATTTATTAAATTATTGTAATAATTTTATTCAGACTTTGTCTATCCCAAAGCAATTTTCCTTTAAGAAGTCACTACCAACTTCTTAAGCAATGCATAAATATTTATTATCAAATATTTGGATCAATATTTTATTTCCTAATACAAAGGTTTTTAAAATTCAAAACGAGATGGCTAGCTCAATCCCACACATCCTAAATCTTAAAACTGCCATTGCAATAGAAATGCCAAATGCCTTCCTGAAGCATCTATTTTAAACCTCCCCAAGTGAAATTCCAACCGCTGTATCCAGTGTCACAAAAAAGCATTTGCAAATAGTTAGCTTTTCAACTGTATAATTCAACTCTTTATGTCAACTACATAGTTCAACTAGGTGTATCAAATATATATTTTAAATGGATAATATAAAATATAGAAGTATAATTTCTACAAATACAGCTTTAGTATTTGTTGGCTTTGCATTTTTCGTGATTTAAAAATAAGAAACAATTTTTTATTTTTTGAAAAGTAAATAGAGGCATCTAAAAATAAAGATGCATAGAAACTATGCTTCCCTTTTTCCTGTAGCATATAATATACAGATAGATATAGAGGTAGTTATATAGTTCTACACTAAATTGGTCCAAAACACTTGTGATTGGGGCTAAGTTAATTGGCCATCTCATTTTTTAACTAATTTCAATTGTTTTATAATTCTGTTTTATAATAATGTTTATTTTATAATGTCTTGGGGACATTAGAAAATCAAACAAATCCACATGTACGGATGTAGGCTCACTTTTTTACACCCTCTGAAAGTCAAGATATTTTTGCTGCTTCTGCAGATAAATGTGTCTTCCACAAACAAGTTGTTTTTCAGTCACCCTTACCTACAGTTGATATCCCTCTGGTATATGCGATGAAAGGAAAATTTTCCTCAAGGAGAAAAATAAAGAACGGTAGGTAATTCAATTACAGAATTTCCCACTGATATCTGTGATATGGTTCAGTAAATGTCTTTTCTCCACCCTCCAAAAGAAAGGGTTAATCATATAAATACTTTTGAGCATTTTCAA
Organism: Lynx canadensis; assembly: GCF_007474595.2. Classification (NCBI taxonomy): domain Eukaryota; kingdom Metazoa; phylum Chordata; class Mammalia; order Carnivora; family Felidae; genus Lynx; species Lynx canadensis. The sequence continues at coordinate 32,492,573 of NC_044320.2, forward strand.
CCCAATTACAAATAGCACCAAAAGTCCCTTTTAATATGGAGCTCCAGAGGAAGAATTCCCTTACACGTGCCCTCCTCCAGCTTTCCTCCCCCAAAATGGTATCTTCAGTAGAGCTGGAACCTCTATGGATCACAATATTGTTTGCCCAGGATGACCAATCTCTGAGGCAGGCTTTTTTTTCCCCCCTTCAAGATACTTCCTGTTAACAGCTTGAGGGCGTTCAATCAGCACTGCTTTGATCTCGGCTGGAACTATAATTATTTAACATTGTTACATGGATTTCTATAATCCACCCCACCATTAAATCCCTTTTACGCCCTCATCTTCTGAGGCCTAATCTGCATCTGTACACTTAGTTTGTCTTCTCTGCTGGTCTCCTCATGAGCCTGCATTCTCCAACATTCCGACTGATGGTTTCCTCTCTCTCTTTTCCCCTCTAATGAAATCATTTTCTTACAAATTGAAAACGGCAAAAACATCTCCTGCATTTGGTCTATTTTTAAGAACTTTCTATTGAATACCAGTATCATCCACCATTCAACGCAAGTTTTATTTTTTCCACTTTTATGGAATTCATTTACTCAGTGGAGGTTTCATTAAAATAATGATAAGCAAGTATTTGATTTTTTTCTTTAAAAAGGAATTTTTATAAAAGCCTATACAATAGAAAGTAGCCAACGCTGTGACTTTTTGAAAACACAAGAGGAAGGATTTGGTAACATTTTGCACTTCCTTATTTCTTCTTCAGAGAGTGAACTGAGCAGTTCTGGATGGGCCTTAAGATGGAAATATACAAAACCGATTGAGAATAGAGATCTCACGAGAGCAGCTCAGTAAGAATGTCCGAGGAAGTCTGTGAAGTAAGTCCCAAAAAGAAAAGGGGAGAAGGCAATTTTGAAAAGCTGTAAGGCCCTCCAAAAACCAGAGAACAGTACAGAGAAGAAAGCCCAGGAGAGAACTGGGGATTTGGGGCCCTTTTCCAGCAACTATATTATATTCTCAGGTTGGGATGGCCATGTAATTTACAGTGTCCCTACTTCTATTGATTTCCCATCCATATTTTCTTCTATCTACTTTAATACTTTATTCTATGATTTTATATTTTATGTTTTTTATAAGGCACCCCAAATCCTTTGTGGAATGAGATTGGACAAAAGGCTTTTTTAAGTAACTCTTTAAAAACCTAAAATAGTTTTTAGCACTTCAATTTCTGTTGGAAGTTATATTCTAACTTTTTATAATGTTCATTTTATTTTTGAGAGAGAGAGAGAGACAGACAGACAGACCTCAAACAGGGAAGGGTCAGAGAGAAAGGGAGACAGAGGATTGAAGCAGGCTCCTGCCTCCAAACCATCAGCACAGACCCCGACTCAGGACTCGAGCCCATGAGCCATGAGATCATGACCTGAGCCAAACACTTAACCGACTGAGCCACCCAGGTGCTCCTGAAAGTTCTATTCTAATCAGGGATGTTGAATTCTAGGAAAGACCCTGATTTTCTAAACAAAATAGATACAAAATCACTCGGTATTTCTCTGGAAATCTAATGGAGGAAAATGACATAAGGTTGAAGCAAGATTTAAGACACGAGAAAATCTGGCTATAAAATCACAATGATGTCATGCTCCCATCACTTCTATAGTACTTAATGCTGTGCCAGATACTCTTCTCAGTGCTTCATTCATGTAATGTTCACAAAACCCTGTGAATCAGGTACACGGCACTCCTATTTTACAGATGAGAAAGTTGAGGGGCAAGAAGATGATCTGGGGCAAGTAATTTGTTCAAATGGACTGAGCTGTTAAGCTGTTAAAGCAAAATTTGAAAGCACTTTTCATCTCCGATTGTGTCTCCATTACTCCACCACCCTCCCTATAGGTTTGACTTTACTAGCAACAGAAGACTAGGTAAGCAACCTAACTACTTACGACTTCACATCTTCACCTATAACACAGGGGTAACCTATCAGGCATGTTGTCAGAATTAAAGGAGATAATAAATAAAATCACTCTTGTAGTGCTTACAAAAAGGAGTGTCCTCTGGAGGGCTGTCGCCAGCATTAAGATTGTCACTCTCAATGGGAGTCCTGGCTGAGTCATTCCCCCACTATGTTATTAAGGTTTTGAAGCCTCAATTCCTCAGCTGTAAAATGAAGCACAGTGAGTAGAGTCAAAGGGCTCAATTGATTCTACTGGCTATTGAATCGTGGCTGTGACGATTATTATGTGTTTTCCAGGACAAAGCCAGATAAATGGTGGAATTACACCTAGTAACCAAAAAGTTTTACACTAGAAAGGAAGCCTTCAAATTCACACACAAATACATATTATATACCCATATATTTATCCATATATATATGTCCATATATATTCATATATACATCCATATATATCCATATATACATCCATATATACACCCCTATATATATCCATATATATATATATGGGTCCATATATATCCATATATATATGTCCATATATATATATATATATATCCATATATATATGCGCATACACAAATTAAACTTAATAAAAGGTTTTAATGGAAAAATAAAGCATATTTTCCTTGTTTGTATTTTAGCAAAGGAAAAAGACAGACCCCCAGTTAGATGAAAGGATGTCAAAATATGGTAGCAAACAACAGGTGCCTTAATCAAAAAGGAGGAATTGTATGGAAAATAAAGAGGATGCGATGATAAGCACAATTTCTGGAGTGAAGCTGCTTCATTTCAATTTCATGATTGTTTGCTTTGTGACCTTAGACAACATAGCTAACATTCCTGTGCCTCAGCTTTCTTATTAGTCAAGAGAGAAATAATATTCCTAGAGTTGTCATGAGGGAAAACTATGAGAATCTGTTTGCTTTTATATTCTTTGTGCCTATACCAGTAACTGGCACACAGTAAACTCTCAATAAATATTAGGTACCAGAGATGTGAATGCAAAGGAGGAAACTAAAAAGTTCACAGGAGAGGAAAATATTGCTCAGAACAGACTTTTATTATTTCAACATTAATTCTAGGTAGTAGTTTTGATTTTTATTAGTGTAAGAGAAGAGCACTCTGGAAAAGAAATACTTTAGGTCATCTTATTTTCTGATTTTACTTTTATCAGTATTTTAATTCTTTGTTTTAGGATTTCTTAAGATGAATGTCAATGAGCCCAATGGAGGAACTGTCTTGAATTATATAAATTTAATAATATTAAATACCCAAAGGGAATCAGAAGTATTATTAATTTCATGTGCTTTTAAACCATAGTTGAGGTATTTCATGCATTTTGTAATAGTTATATATAATGCCATCTTCATTCTACTTTATTAAAATATTTGATAACTATTTTTTTCATTTTATTATGTTTACCTCTAAAAGTAAAAAAAAAAAAAAAAAGTAAAATCCAGAAAGCTGAGTTAACAACCTCTTCTTTAATTTTTAAATGTGCTAAAATAATCTACTATATATTAATCATTAATTATTAGCATGAAATGTTAGCCTTAAGTTATAGGAGTTCTTAAAATAATTCACTTCCATTTTTCCAGACAGAAAAGCCTATTTTATAGGAAATTAATTTTGCCACATAATTGTAATTAAGATTTTTAATGAACAATTTGTACTTTTCAAAAATATGCACTTGTTCTTTAAAAATCAAACAATTTTTTACTTTAATACACACTAATATGTCAAAAATGTGACAAAAATGCATGATGTGTAACTGAATGCTTCTTAAAATCTCACACTTCTCTTCAAATGTAATCTAAAATGTAAGCATAATTGTTAAATCTAATAAATTACAACAGTTAAAATATTTTTTATAATGAATAAAAAGTGGGGCGCCTGGTTGGCTCAGTCGGTTGGGCGGCCGACTTCGGCTCAGGTCAAGATCTCGCAGTCCGTGAGTTTGAGCCCCGCGTCGGGCTCTGTGCTGACTGCTCAGAGCCTGGAGCCTGTTTCAGATTCTGTGTCTCCCTCTCTCTGACCCTCCCCCGTTCATGCTCTGTCTCTCTCTGTCTCAAAAGTAAATAAACGTTAAAAAAATTTTTTTTTAAAAATATAATGAATAAAAAGCATTTTATTTGTCCTGACAGACTAAAAATAAAGGTTCATTTTTGTTCATGCAACCATTAGAAAACTCTTGCTTTTACACTGCTCAAAAAACTGTGTGTATGTATGCATGTGTGTATGTGTGCGTATGAGTGCGTGTGGGCGTGTGCATGTATGTGTGTGTGTGTGTGTGTGTGTGTGTGTGTGTCACAAGGATGAGAGCAGAGACTCCACAATCAAGCTGTTTCTGGCTTGCTCCCAGCATCACTTCCAGATCACTGCTTTCCTGTGCTTGGGATTTGGGTGAGAAAACCTTCCTTCCTCCTTCACCACTTCTAACCCATCTTCACAGTGACCACAAATACTTACGAACACTGTCAACGACTTTTATTTTGCCTAAGTCTCTACTGTGTCCTGATCAGAACTACTACAGAACTACTACAGAGCTATTGCCCAGATGTCTAATGTCAGTCCCTGTCTCACTCCTAACCACAGTTCACCCTCCATATTAATGCCGAGTAGGTTTTACTCTGCTTGGAATGCTAGAATATCTTTTCTCTTCTTCTCTTTTTACATCTCTGAAATGTCTCTATGCTCACAAAGTAAAGAGGCCTTAGGTGGCCTCCCAAAGCAAACACACAGGTCTCTTTTTCTGGGCTTGCTTCATATTCTTCAATGACTTATGTTACCCTCATTCATCAGCTTGGGGTAAAATTTCGGTTACCAAGACGTTAAGCCTCTCCCTCTTGAGACCTTTTTCTTTATCCCTCCTCCCCAGTTCTCTAAGAATCCCCACCCCAAGAGTGAGCCCCACTTCAAAATTCCAATATGATCAGTTAAGCTACTGGAGCCCGTTTTGCTCTTGATTCCTTGGTGTCATTATTGAAAACCATTCCTGCACTGGACAGTGGAATCTCCTTCTCTACCAAGGTGACAGCCAAGTGGGCTCATCTCTTGTACTCTCTGCCACAGCGCCCCCCCCCCACCACCCCCCCTCCCTTAGGCTTCAGGGTTCAGTTTATTTAGTTCACACTCACATCTCAGATCAGCCATTCTTCCCCAGAGCAGGACCCTAGGACACATTGTCTGGTCACACAAGGAGTTCCAGATTTAAGAACAAAGAGTGAGAAAAACAAGTCCTTGTTTTTCTTAAAACAAGTAAAACCTCAGCCCTTACTGTTGAGTCCTGGCTTTGCTTGTTTTCCAGAAAGCTGTCCTTGGTATACTTTCCCTGCTAGCTGACTTTGGTTAAGGCCATCCAATCCAACCTGGTATTGACTGAACTGTGTCCCTCCCACGATTATAGGTTGAAGCTCTAACTCCCAAAGTGACTGTATTGAGAGACAGAACCTTTACAGAGTCAATAAAGCTTAAGTAAGGCCATGAGGCTGGAGCCCTAATTCAATAGGACTGATGTCTGTAAAAGAGGAAGAGACATCAGGAGTATGCACACACAGAGGAAAAGCCCTGTAAGGACAGAGTGACACAGTGGCCATCTAATCTACAAGCCAAGAAGAGAAGTCTCACCAGAAACCAACCCTGTGGACACTTTGATCTTGGACTTCCAGCCTTCAGAACCATGAAGAAAAATAAACTTCGGCCGTTTAAGCCAACCAACCTGTGGTGTTCTGTTATGGCAGCAGAGCGAGCAGTGAAATCTGGTTGACTGCCCCACAGAAAGCAATACGTACGCAAATCAGTCCTCCATCGTGTCCCAACCACCTCTCTCCAGAGCTGTGAGATCTCCAAGACAGAGGGTGTTCATGGCAAAGTGACAAAAAGGTCTGAAAAGACCCTGGTTCTCATTTCCCTGATATTCCCATAATTAAGAAGGACCACTCAAGTGACTTCTTTTACAAAGAGAAAGCAATTTTAAGTAAACTTACTCTGTCCGGCTACAATAGTAAAAATGGCAGGCATGAATTTTTTAAAATTTTATTTCAGTTATCACCTTATCTAACCACTATTGCATTAGTCACATTACAATAATTCTTGTTTATATCCCGAATGTCTTCCTTTTATTCAATTTTCAGGGTGGGGCTCCTGGGTGGCTCAGTTACTTTGGCTCAGTTCATGATCTCATTGTTTTTGAGTTCGAGCCCCATGTCGGGCTCTGTGCTGTCAGTGCAGAGCCTCCTTTGGATCTTCTGTCTCCCCCTCTCTTTGTCCCTCTCTTGCTCACGCGCTCTCTCTCTCGAAAATAAATAAACATTAAAAAATTTTTTTTCAGTTGACTGAAGAAGATGGTAACCTTCTTAGGAAACATCTAATTTAAAAGAAAAAATGGGTAGAGGAAACAGAGAGCAAATACTGTGATGACAGAAAATGTTTTCTTCTTTCCTCTTTTCTTTAAGGTTGCTTGTATTTGCCTTTTTATAGAAAACATATTGAGATACCATAAAGTTAAATAATGCACGGCTTATTAAAAACACTGAAAATAAGTGCTGTCAATCTCAGATACACAGTCACCTTGATATTCTCTGTCTGGCTTACATTCTATTTGGTTCTATAAGACATACCATGTTTCCATCCCTATTAGAATACGCTCATGCATTTGTTCTTTTTGTTTTATTTTACATTATTTAAGTTTTTTTAACATTTATTTATTTATGAGAGACAGAGACAGACAGAGTATGAGGAAGGGAGAAGCAGAGAGAGAGAGGAAGACACAGAATCTGAAGCAGGCTCCAGGCTCCGAGCTGTTAGCACAGAGCCCGATGTGGGACTGGAACTCATGAACAGCGAGATCATGACCTGAGCCAAAGATGGATGCTTAACGGACTGAGCCACCCTGGACGCCCCATACGTTATTAACACAGTGTTCAAAAATGTATCAGTCTTGACTTTCATATTAATTATTTGTATTCCTATAAATAATATGTACTTAATAAATAATAATAAAATCCCTCCCTTCCTTTTTATTATATTTAATTATCTTGAATTAATTAATTAATTAATTAACATGAAAAAGGTTAATAGGAGGGAAAATCCAAAGAACCTGTCAAAACTCCATTCAATCAGGAAGGCCTATGATTGATTTCACACAAGGTGTCGGGTGAAATGAATGTCATGCTTCTCGTTCCCTCAAGAGTTTCTGTCCTGAAAACTCGAAGGAAAAAAAAAAACCAACAGTCTTTGATTCTCTGTATATTTACCCAAATGTAAACTTAGGTTTAACACCCAACATGTTATTTTCATTACTTTCCTCTGTGTGACAATGTATTGAATAAGAAAGCTTTTTTTAAAACATGCAGCACTTTGAGATTTTCTTTTATGTTACCCTACACTAAGGGCCACAGGAAATCTGCCTAATCTCTACTATTTGCAAGAAGCTCAGGTTCTCCCTCCTGAGCCTTCCTTTCTTATTCCCCCCAAACTCTCTAAGAACTTCCAAGAGCTAACCCCATTTCCAAATAGAAGGCAAGGCCAGTTAGGCCACTACAGACTCTGCTTTGCTTTGATTTCCAGGCAACCACCTAAATTACAGTTAGGTTTCTTTATGGATTTCATTGCTGATTTTTTTTTAGGTTTATTTATTTATTTTGACAGAGAGAGAGAGAGAGAGAGAGAGAGAGAGGATGAGCAGGGGAGGGGCAGAGAGAAAGAGAGGGTGAGAGAGAATCCCAAGCGGGCTCCACACTCTCAGCGCAGAGCCAATGCAGGACTGGAACCCACAAACCGCGAGATCGTGATCTGCGCTGAAACCAAGAGTTGGATGCTTCACCGACTGAGCCACCCAGGCGCCCCAGATTGCTGAACTTTTACCAAACTCTTTCATTGTTGTTTTAAAAATTCACAGAGGTAACAGATCTTCAAAAGATAGCCTCTTGTCTAAGTCTGGATTCCCATCTGTCAGGTGAAGATATTACAGCTTCTGTTGTGTTTCAGAGAGCCCCTCCATCCCTCAGAGTGACAGGAAAGATCATGGCGTCTAAGGTAACAATGGCAGGATGGGCAGGTCTAACTGGAAAGAGGAAGCTTCTAGACAGGCAAAATGGCAGCAAGTTCACCACACATGCAAAACCAAACACTTTCTATGTATGAATAACAACTCAGAGCGTCTCCAATGTGAATTTATCACTCTGCCCTTGGGAACACTTGAAGGGATCGTTATTATGTGTGTTACTCATCAGCACTAAGCCTCACCACCAGCACCGGCTTCCCTTCTCCTTCTGTGAAAACTGATCCCTTGGCCATCATCTCACCACCACTTTCCAATAGATGACCTTCCTCTCTCTTTGCTACCACTGCACACTGTTCATGGCTCTACAGTGGAATCAACAGCAATGTATTTTAATTATCTCATCATTTATCTGTCTGCTGCTATGTACTATGAGCTTTTGGAAGGCAGTCTGAGTCCAAGTGATCCTTTTATCTTTAGAGTCTGGCACAGCTATTCTTTCAATAAATGTTTGAACTAATTAAATTAATTCAATGTGGGCCTGGGTCTACAAAGGTGCAAGGGAAGAAGAACAAGATCAGGCAAGCTTATGCAAGTTATATTCATGAGTGAATAAGTTGCAACTCCCAGTATCAATCTCACAAGCGAGTGTAGGAGTTTATTATGAAGACAGAATAATTCCCGGGGTCCAAATGTGCTCCTGACTAAAACAACAGAATATTGGCTATTACAAGTGTGTATACTGGAAAGAATGGAAAGCATGTTTCTAACCCATATCAAATTTAGAATACATTACTATATATTATTAAATTTAACATATCAATTACATTAAAAGTGATGAACCTCAAAAAAAAAAAAAAACCACATAAGCTACTTGGTAAACTGGTTACTAGGGGATAAAAGTTGAAACCACAAAATTTAAAAGAAATGACAAAAATGTATACTGTAAAGTCTGAAGATATGGTAGGGTCACGCAAAAAAAAAAAACACTAAAATAATCTATCAGTTAACGGATAGTGGATTCAGAATAGGTTAATGTGGGAACATAAATTTCTCTGAAGGCATATTCTTAAATTTGGAGCTTGAAAGATTCTTAGGTAAAAATAAGAGTTAAACAGTAATAATTTTTCAATAAACAGTTTCACAGAAACCCAAATATGTTATATCTTTATTTACTAAGAACGCTCAAGAATAGTTGTTTGCAATAGCTGAGTCCATTTGTTCACCTTTCCCTCCCACTACAACTTACCACAGTCTGGTTTCTGCTACCGGAGCTCTACTGAAATAATTCTAGTTAAAATCACTAATATCTGCATGTCGCTAAACTCAAGGAGAGTCTTTAAATCTCCGTCTTGACCTCCCCGCAGCAGTTAACCCAGGCGTGACTCCGTCCTCCTTAAAAACGATTACATTCTCCTGGTTTTCTCCATCTTGTCTGGCTACTCCTTATCAGTCTCCTTTGATGACACTTCTTTCCCTAACCTCCAGTGAGAGATAGGAGTTTTTCGAGATTCATGTCCAAGCCTTCTTATATTTATTCCCACCCCAGGCAATTTCATCTACTCCCATGAGTTCCACCAGCATGCATACATTGCTGACTTTCCAATTTCTATCTCTAGACCAGACCTCTCACCAAGCTCCTGGCCTATATGACCAACGTTCTACTCAACAGCTCCCCTTGGATGTCTCGCAAAACCTGCAAATGACATATTAAAAATCCAGCTTGGGGCACCTGGATGGCTCAGTCAGTTAGGCATCCGACTTCGGCTCAGGTCATGTTTTCAGGGTTCGTGGTTCGAGCCCCGTGTCAGGCTCTGTGCTGACAGCTCAGAGCCTGGAGCTTGCTTCAGATTCTGTGTCTCCCTCTCTCTGGCCCTCCCCCACTCCCTCTCTGTCTCACTCTCTCTTTCAAAAATAAAGAAACGTTAAAAAAAATCCAACTTATCTTTCCCCCTAAACATGCTTGTCCTTCGGTTTTCCTTACCTCAGTGAATGGGAATGAAATATTTGAAGTTGAGCAAGCCACTTTCAATCACACCCTCACATATATCCAGCACTCTCTATAAACACTTTCATCTCTTGATAACACTCCTGCATTTTTATTGACTTTCTTCTATCCATTCTCCACAGAGCAGTCAGAGCAGTTTGTATTTAATGCAAATATGAGCATGTGGCTTATATGTAGAACATGTCTTCAGAGTGATCTTCAAGTTAAATTCAATAACGGTACTGTGGACTACAAGGCCCTGAATCACTGAGCTCTTCATTTAAGAGCCTCATCTTATAACACTCTCTATTCTTTATTCTGAAATTGGTAAAGAATGAGAAAGAATTAAGCACATATCCTCCCTTCCCTCTAAGAACAGAATTTAGGGGCAAGCAGTGGATGTTGGAAAAACCTCCAGAAGATAATAATATCAGCTAATAATACAGAAGGGAGGATAAAATGTAAAAGTCACAATTGTGCAAGCCCTAATGATATAATGGAACCTCATAATAATCATCAGGTGAAAAGTTGAATGGGAAATTTCATAATGGATGGATCAAGTTGAAAACAGGTGAACCCTCTGATACACTGTAATATAACTACAGGTGGGACATCCCATCTTTATGTAATATACACCAACACGAAGCAATAGAAAGTACCCAGCAATGTATATGTAGTCTTATTGCCTATAGTATTGAATCTGAATATATTCAAGGATCTAGATTTAACTACCAATTTATAACAAATGGGGGGATAGAGGAGCATGTTACACAACACTGCTAGCATGTAATCTACCTAATTTAGAATGTGAACAATATTCCAGGATAAACACACCGGTTTCTCTAGCAACTAAATGGGAGGGAGGAGTTGAGGAAAGAAAGACTGCTATCAATTCTAAAGACGTGAGAATTGTATCAACTAGCATGTGGACCTTCTTCAAATTCTGGTTTGAAAAAAACAAACATAAAGACATTTCTTGAGATAAATGAGAAAATTTGAAGATGAATTTGAGTTTTATATAATATTAAGATTTACTTTTGTGCATGATAATGCTATTATTTGTGGTTATGTTTTAAATAAAAGTCCTTATTTATTACAGAGGCATACCAAAGCACATATGGGTAAAACATCATGACTTCTGTGATCTTCTGAAAGAAAGAAAGAAAGAAAGAAAGAAAGAAAGAAAGAAAGAAAGAAAACTGATGGAACCAGATTGGTAAAATTTGATAATAATTGAAGCTGGGTAATAGGTACATGGGGATCTATCATATACTTCCCTCTTATTTTATGTATATTTGAAACTTTGCATATTAAAATATAAAAATTACAAATAAAAACAAATGAAGTTAAAATATTTGTTCCTCAGATGAGTCATTACTGATTTCCACGTCTCACAATATGGTTTATGGTATCATTTATATTTCTTCTGTACAACAGCCACCACATATGCAGTAAGCACTCAAAAAATCATTATTATTACAACTTGCAGTTTCTGGGAGAGCACAGAGTCTCTGAAGTAGAGGGTGCCTTGGTGGCTCAGTCAGTTAAGCATCAGACTTCAGCTCAGGTCATGATCTCGTGCGTTGGAGCCCCACGTCAGGCTCTGTGCTGACAGCTCAGAGCCTGAAGCCTGCTTCAGATTCTGTCTCCCTCTCTCAGATCCTCCCCTGCTCACACTCTGGTGCTCTCTCTCTCTCTCCAAAATAAATAAGCATTAAAAATAATTGTTTAAAAAAATAAAAAATCTCTGAGGTAGAGACCACCCTACTTATGTACTGACACATGTCCCAGAGTCTAGCACAGAGCATTGCATGTATTTGACACTCAATATACAGTTGAATAAATAAACTTTGCCCAACTAACCAACTTATTTCATCTTGCATCATCAATCAATATTATCCTTGTAATTAGTCTTCCAGAAATCTAGTTCTAAATTTGTGGCCCATTTGTAGCAAGTATATGTGTCTGCATGCACTTGCTCTCATTTTCTAACTACCTCTATGCACATCCCTGTGCTGGTCTTTACTTATTCTTCTGAGCCCAATTAAGTCCTTTTCTGACTCAGACAAAATAACAACAAATAACTGCAAAGTTTAGTTTTTCTTTCTTTCAATTCTCCGGATATGAGAGCCAATGTTTTTAGGTATTTTTTTCCGAAAGAAATGCTGAGTCAAGAAAAAGAACCAATACCAAAAATCCTTGTCCCCAAATATTTAATGCATATGTTTTAATGAAAGAGGTTATAAAAGGGATAGCAAAGGGTTTTCTTATATGTCAATTCCCACTGGCTGGCAGTATCTTCCTGGAGTGCTTTGTGGAAGAGAATTCTAAGCTGAATTACGTCTCAGCAGGAAAGAGCATAATAATAAAAGTCCTGTTATTAACACAACTGAGGGGGGAGTAGCTAATCAAAGTAGGCAAACTGTGAAGCAGCAATACAAGCTTTATGTTTAAACTAAAAATATACAAAAGCATGTTTAATAGTAAAACTTTTGATGTAGGGCCTAGACCTTTGATTTGTACAGGGCTCACTGACGGGTGTTCTAGTAAAGTCAACAACATTCAAATGCTTCATCCACAATTTGTAGTTTGTTTCCATAGAGTGAGGATGTAAAACCACTGGATTGAAGGCCACTGGATTAAGGATATATTTTATGCAGTATGTTATAACTCAAAGATATATCTTTCCAAACAATAATCATAAGTACTTTGCCTCCAACCTACTTTTTTTTTTTTTTGGTTGGGTTTATGTGTGCCCTAATTCTACGTGAGAGTGAAAACCGGAGTAAAGAAATAAGATAAAAGGAACTTTTTTACTGAGTTTATGTGGCATTCTGTTCTACAAAGAGTAAAGCTTTCATCTTTTAATCCGATATCCACTTAACTACATTACAGAAGATTTATTTTGACCCCCTCTTGTTTCATAAGGGGCTCAAAAGTCTGTAGCAATTTTTGACACTTTGTTATACTGTGTTTCTGACTCTCCTCTCCACATGCCCGCGCATGCTTGCGCGCGCGCGCGCGCGCACACACACACACACACACACACACACACACACACACCCCTCCCTGCCTCATTTTCATACGGACACAAAGCATTGGGATAAAATGATGGTTCATTATAGTGGTACAGAGCTCTTATCTTCATCCGGCAAGAGTCATTTCCTTCCAAAGATTGAAATGCAAATGTGAAAATTAATGATAACTGCATTATCTGATAGCAGAGATAATACCAATTCACTGTCAGCGTAATACACAGTCATTCTACGATTTCCTCCGCTTCTCACAATATTCTTCTTACTGTCAGACTATATCTATGGTTAACTATGTTTCATAGGTTTCTGTTAATTTACTTCAAATGGCATTTCCCAGATCTTATATCTACCACATTTTCCCAATCAAAAAGGAAACGAAATCAGAACTGTAATCTCCAAGCCCTTCTTTGGACTAGTAAAGAGAAAGGGAAAAAAAAAAAAAAAAAACCAAAAACCCTGTATCATTAGTGTGTGCTTCTATCTCCCAGAGGTCTTCCAGCTACCATTCCACTTTATGCAAAACACTCCCATCTTCTGGGTTCAAGGCACAAAGCAGAACTAACCCCATCATCTACATGCTGAACAGCAATTGGATGAGGCAACTTATTTACAGATTTGGTGATCAATTCGGCGTACAGATTTGATGCACAGATGCAACAAGTACACAATCTGATTTTATGCTAGACATTTACTCTTGAAAACATACTTGCATTAAAATTTCCTTAACTCCATCACATTTTCAGCCCAGTTAAATAGAACATAGTTAATATAATCTGATGATGACTTTCACATAGCAAAATGATTTTGCAGAGTGAATTCACCATGCAGATGTTAAATGAAGGCGCATCGTCTGTAAGGCATTGTAATGGCTACGATGGCACAATTGCCGAAATTATATGAAAAGTAATATTAGAGCTATTTATTGAGCACTATGAAGCCTCGAGCTCCGTGTTTGACACAGAAAATCTCATTAATGAGGTAGTGATTATTATGAGCCCCATTTTATAAACAAAGAAACTGAGGCCTTGAGTTATTAACTTATTCAAAGTCACAAAATTCATGAGTGGCAGGGCCAAGATATAAATGGAAGAAATATTTTTATTTCTTCCCCACTCATTATACTACCCCCAAAATAAGTTTCCTTCTATGGAAACTCAGATTTCTATTTAACAATCTAGGAGCAAGTTGTACTGTTCTGTAATACATAATACAAAAAAAAAAATCCGAATTTTATTCTAGTAATTCATCAAATCTTCAATACAAGGTGTGATTTTCTACTTTATTTTTAAAAAGTTTTTGTAACATTTATGTATTTTTGAGAGGCAAAGAGAGACAGAGCACAAGCAGGGGAGGGGTACAGAGACAGGGAGACACAGAATCCGAAGCAGGCTCCAGACTCTGAGCTGTTAGCACAGAGCCTGACTTGAACCCACAAACCATGAGATCATGACCGGAGCCAAAGTCAAATGCTCAACCAACTAAGCCACCCAGGCGCCCTGTACTTTATTTTTATTGAAACATCTCAAGCACTTAACATGTAAATAGGAAAATAAAAGCGCATGTTTTTCTTGACAAGGGTGTGTCAAAGAATCTAAGGGACTGCTTGATCAAAATTATATCTGCGCATACTTTTATTGATATATATTTCTTGAGATACATTATTTGCACAATTTGAGTAGTGTGATATGTTCATTTACTAAAGCTCCTGGAAATTTCAATTATAGTAGTTGTAAGCCTAATGGTAGGACTTAGATACATTCAATATTAAACCAGAGAAATCAGATTATTCACTATTCCCAAGTGCAAAAGAGGTAACCATGTTTTTAACAATGTAAACTAGAGAACTGGTATTCTTAAAGTTGATATAAGATGTGACTTTTGAGGTGCTCATTTCATAGAGGTAGATGATGAATTTATAGTGATTTATCTGAATTTTCTCCCCTGAGTCTCCTTCTGAATCTAAATACAGAAGTCAGAACCCAAGACTTTGGCCATAGATTGTGGTTCTAAAGATTTCTTAAAATAAGAGAGAGCCAAAGATGTAAATCCTATTTCAAAATAAGGTCCATATTCTAACTGTTGGTTGGTGTGAGAGGTTCTATGGTAAGAGAAGACCATTAACATCATGCAAATCCCACCCTCTCCCAAGCTGTCCGCTGGACACTTTCTACACATCATTTGTTTCAAATTTCATCCACATAACAATGTTTCAAGGTAGCTATTATTATTCCCACTTTAAAGGTAAGCAAACGAAGGCCTGGGCTATTTCATATGCCTAAGGTCACAAGACTGTTAAGTGTCAGCATGTGAACTCAAACACAGATCTGACTCTAGAATTTGTTCAGTTTCTTCCGTAGTTGAAACCATTCTCTACTTTCTAGGTTCACACGCTTAAACATTAGTTGCATCAGTCACCTAAACACAATGCACAAATAATTTTAAAAGATTAAAGAAGAGACATGGCATCCAAAAGAAATATGGATGGGGGCGCCTGGGTGGCGCAGTCAGTTAAGCGTCCGACTTCAGCCAGGTCACGATCTCCCGGTCCGTGAGTTCGAGCCCCGCGTCAGGCTCTGGGCTGATGGCTCAGAGCCTGGAGCCTGTTTCCGATTCTGTGTCTCCCTCTCTCTCTGCCCCTCCCCCGTTCATGCTCTGTCTCTCTCTGTCCCAAAAAAAATAAATAAACGTTGAAAAAAAAAATAAAAAAAATAAAAAATAAAAAAATAAAACAAAAGAAATATGGATGGCATCATACTATACCTTTGGACTTCTCTCTACACCTTTCATGATTATTAGTGCATAATAATTATTTATTGAATAATTAAATGTGTAAGACTATTGGTAAACTGAAGTACTTACAAGGGTGATGACAGGAAGAAGAGTATTTATTTAGAAAGGAGAGAGAAATGATATATGAAGTACAGGCAAATGCAGATGAGGAGACAGTAGAGACCCAGTATCATATCAATTAGGTTCTCAGCAAGGTAGTATCAGGGTGATTTTTTTTAAGAGCAAGAAAGAAAAGTAAAACTTAAAAACAGTTCCTTGAGATATGGAAATAATGAGGTAATGACGTTTACATTGGCCTGAACCTTATAAGCTTAGTGTGGGTCTAGCTCTCCTTTCCAACAGAGAAAGATTCATAAAAATGTGAAGAATATTTAAGAGTCACAAATATTTAAACATTAAAAAAATTTCACCATAGAAATGTTCACAAATGTAAGATAATTTTTCTAAAGACTATTTAGGTTCCGCCTAATCATAAGAGTTAACAAAGGTGTGAGCAATTACTAAATGTACCTTTTGGTTGAATAACAAGTAAGAGAACAAAAAATTGGCACTGGGGGATTTGCATATGATAAAAATAGAACACTTCAGAAGAGTTGGTACATTACTGAAGTGAGCCATCGGGAAAGGTTGTGGAGTGGACTTCAATCAAACTCTTTAAAAAATATATATATAAATCCTGTTCTATCTTAAATAATGTCAGCTCTATGCCTCTAATTCTTTAGATCATTTTCCTTGTCTTTTGATTCTGCTCTATTTTTATTTAGAGAAAGCTGTCTATCTTAGGTTGATGCCCAGGACTGGGTGGGAGGATTTTAAAATTAGGAGACCTTAAAATCACACCTGGCTCATTACCTCACGTCTTGACCAATTATTTGCAGTTAAATTCAAAACTAGATGCTTAGTATTTTTAAAGTTGTATCAGATATACTACCGGGCTTTAAAAAAAATGCTGAGAATTTTAAATGGTTCTGCTTCAAGACTCGACAATTCAAAAGCCTTTATAATGATCAGTAATATTTTATGTGTAGGACCTAATTCTCACAGAATCCCTATGAAGTGTGAATGTCATTTTCTACATTTTACAAATGGCACTATAGGAACAGAGAAAGCAAGCAACTTGACAAAAATCACCCAGCAAATAAGTGGCAAATCCAGAATTTGAACCTTAGAATACAGAACACAACTTCTAACTGTTTGGAAACCGTCACTAAAACTTGGACAATTTTCTCCCCTTTATACACTTGGAAAGTACCAACACCGTTTTGCAAATAACAAAAATCGGGTTGAAATATTGATATAATCGCTATTATACTAGAGCAAAAGTGAAAAAACATCCCCTATACTTTGTCCTGATTGAAGGAAAAGTAATGAAATTTCTACCTTAAAATGCATATCCAACAGATATCCTTTTGTTATGAATCAACTTCATTAATTTAGGGGTTTCAAAATAATTAACCCCCTCTTTTTTGGTAAAATACCTGAAGGGAAAAATCTGTTATCAATTTTGCAACAAACAAACAAAAAAGAACTTTCTTATAGGTACATCTGCTTAGATACATACCTTTTTCCTTTAAAGTTGTTTTTTTTTTAATTTTTTTAACGTTTATTTATTTTTGAAAGAGAGAGAGACAGAGAACAACACAGCACAAGCGGCTGAGGGGCAGAGAGAGAGGAAGACAAAGAATCAGAAGCAGGCTCCAGGCTCTGAGTTGTTAGCACACAACCCAAAGCAGGGCTTGAATTCACAAACCGTGAGATCATGACCTGAGCTGAAGTTGGATGCTCAACCAACTGAGCCACCCAGGCACCCCTAAAGTTTTTACATATTCAAGTGTGCCAAAGAAAAGAGCATAAACATGTTCACTATAACAACTAAATAATAATTTCATTAAATCAGATACATAAAAGAAATTTAACTCAACAGTGAAACATCTCATCCTGGATGACACATCATTCTTTATCTTGCTCCTCTCTCTCTGTCTCTAAGTTAATAAGACAAGTTTACTTCCGGAAAAGCTTCCCGAGAAAGGCGGCACTGGGTATGCCCATGTGTTTAATAATTTACCACTGCGTGAATGTGCTTACATACTCCCAAGCCACAGGGAATACAGTGGGCCCCAGACCATCAGAAAGAAGAAAATCTGCCCCCTCCAAGTTTCCACCATCGAAAGAGCAGCCAGAATGTACACTTTGTAAGTAGGCATATCCAAAAGGCCATTACATCTAATTAATCTTAAATGTAAAAACTCTAAGCGGCACACATATGCCTAATTCCACGAATAAAAAACAGCACAATACAAACTTCATCTATCCTTTTGAAATTAAATGTAATCCGCAAGAAAAAAAAATGAAATTTCCCAAAGATTTTTTAAATTTTAATCCAAGGAATTCTTTCCTCTACCGAGAAGACAGAAACATTATGCTATAAGGGGAAAATGCCAGAAGTCTACAACTTCTTCCAAACCCTTAAAAAGTGGTATAATGGCACTTTAAATATAACACATTTTGATCCAAAATCTTGTATAACCATTATGTTGCATGTATACAGAATACAAACATTTGTGTGTATCATGAATAACATTAGAAATGACATCATAATAATCAGCTATACTGCATCTTCATTTTTGTTTGCATTATATTTTCCAGCTGCTGGTTTCAGAAAATTACCACTGGAGTCCTTCTCTTCTTCACGCACAGCAGAGAGCAATTTGCAAAGTCATGCAAGGGTGAAAATGTGATTGAAATATAGGGATCTTTCTTAATGAAAAATGTTACTGCTTTAGAAATTATGGCTAAAACTATTTCAAAACCTCGCTTATATCTTTAAGTCCTATGACATAATAGTCTCCATTTATAAATATACCATCAATTGTAAATTACTTGGCACCAAATATAAAGAGTTTTTTTTTAGTGAGTTCTTATGAGCTGTATATATTTACATAAAATTATGTTGGTGTTTAGGAGTATTTTCATCATTTTTTTTCTTGAAATGATTAAATATCAGGATTTTTAAAATCAAATTAAATTTTCATTCATGAAAATGTTGCCAAAACCTTGAATCAAATAGGAGTATCCATTAATATTTTCTAAACTTCTAAATATATATTGAGATTTAATCTACAATTTACAATATGACTAAACTAAAAATATTTCTTTATAGTATTACTGTTACTTGTTCAAATGTGTTAAAATTATTCCCAAATTGAATGTAGATATAGCATCAAGATTTTTGTTCAAAAGAAACCCAAAAAGGCAAGTAGAATGAAGTCATTCTTATGTGACTGTGGAGTGAGAAAAAAATGAAGATTTTAAGCAGAAGAAACACTGGTTTCTCTAGCTTATTTAACAGAAAGATAAAAAATCTTCTTTAGGGGCGCCTGGGTGGCGCAGTCGGTTAAGCGTCCGACTTCAGCCAGGTCACGATCTCGCGGTCCGTGAGTTCGAGCCCCGCGTCAGGCTTTGGGCTGATGGCTCAGAGCCTGGAGCCTGTTTCTGATTCTGTGTCTCCCTCTCTCTCTGCCCCTCCCCCATTCATGCTCTGTCTCTCTCTGTCCCAAAAATAAATAAACATTGAAAAAAAAAATTAAAAAAAAAAATCTTCTTTAAATAATGTTTACTTAAACTCCCATGTAACCTCCATTCACACACACAAACATATATATGTATACGTATATATATATATATATACATGTATATACATACATACATACATACGTGAGCTGAGATTGTAAGAGTTTTACAACCTAATTAAAATTTAAGAGGAAAAAAGTGAATTCCTGATAGTAGCAACAACCGGTTGAATTTTAAATTTTCTGTCCTACCTGGTCCATCCCAATCATCTGTCTCAACTCCAGGCTGGCCTGGCTTTTCTGACTGCGTGTCCCCATCTGATTCTGCTGTCTCCTGGACTCCTTCATCATCACCTGAAAACACCAACGCAGAGAGAAAAGGGGAAATAGTTAAAGCTCTCTATTTGACATTCAGATCTGGTAAAGGGATGCCCTTAGAGTATACCTAAGCATACGTTGGTTACATATATTTGTCATTATGCAAAGAAAATGACCATGATTAATCATTTTGATATCTACTGTGGATTTATAGTAAAGAAAATCAGCATTAGTCATCAGTACGTAAATACATAAATAAAGTTAACTGCTATAAACAAAAACATTTCTGTAAAAAATTCAGTGTTATTAATATTTTATATAAGAATAAAATTAAAAAAGCAGTGTGTAATTACCACTTTTAATATGGAAAACCTTAACTCTTGTATTTCCAAATAATAATTTTTATAAAGGCAAGATGCAGCAAAACAAAAACAAAGCAATTAACTGGCTTAGGGTAAGACATATTTAGGTTTGGGCCGAATTTAGATTATTTTGAAGATTCCGTCCCCCCTCCCCCCACCCAGCTTTTAGCTTGCTAAAACCTATTTTTTAAATGGGTATAAAAAGGCCATAAATAATTAGCATATGAGATGAGCCAGTGACTCAAGTCTTCACAATGCAAGAAACTATAAAGCTATACATGAGAAGTGAAGCGAGTTCACAGTTTCATGTTTTCATTTCCACGTAAGAAAAAAAATGTTATATTTTTTGAGCGAGAGTATAGTTATGGCAAAGAACATATGTTAACAAGGCAAGTGCATATCAAGAGGTCTAATTTATAAGAACCTTCACTTTAAGTAATAAAGCAACTCCTTTATAGGAAAGTAATCCATGGTAACATGGTACACACAAAAATATTGCAAAATATACCTACTATAAATGGTAATAGAGATCAGAAAACCGAATAACAAGAAAATGCGATGTCATACCAAATTTGTTCCAAAATGGATACCAAAAACATGGCAATTAAATGTTGAATCTAATAATGCTAAAAATTTTAAAGTAAATTCCTTGCCCATCTAGGCTTTCTCTGAAGTATTTTCCACATAGTTGTCCAAATCTATAATAATACTTAAGTTTTTATATGATTATAACAAAAAATACATTGAATTCTTAACATCTTTACAAGTAACACAGAAATAACAAAATTTTCAGGAAGCAATTCTTATTGCAGAGACATTAATGTGATGTTGATGAGTTTTGAACGTTAAACTCCATAAATTTTGTATTTCATTTCCATATATAGCTTCACAAAATGAATCATTTTTAAAAAGCGGAATAAAGGTAGAGAGAATGCAGAAACCCAGTGACAACTCTGTTGTCACCATTTCCATACACCGGATCATTGGCTCTGGTGGGTGACAAAGAATAAAAAAGATACCCCCACACCACCAAACCCATGTTTGGAATTGAAGGATCTTTGAAAGTTGAGTTCTCTCTTCTTTTCAGGATGACTACAATGAATAGCAAGGGAATTATTTCTATAAAATAATAGATACTGAGCATTTACCATGTTTAAGGAACTGTAGTAGATATAGCAGGATATATATGGAAAAATACAATACTTTTTTGGAAGGAGCATAAAACCCATTTAAGAGAGTAAGTTCACAAATAATGAGAGTGCAAGACAAGGTCCAAGTGCCATAAGAAAGGTACAAAGACTCAGGAGTAAGATAAGACTTTTAATCTGTGCTCCTTTTTACAGGTCACATAGAAGAACATGGACACATCAACCAATTATCTTACAAGATCAGTGGAAGAGTTCTCTCACTTCTCAGACACAAAGAGGGATGGTTCTCAGCCTGCATAGACAAGTAGGCTGTACAGCCTTTTAATATTTTCAAATGCTGTGAACCCTGAACCAAGTGCCCCTCAGCCCAACCCTCCCTGCCCCAGCCCCTGTCTAGTGTGCCCCCTCCTATCTCCCCTAATCCAGAGACTAGGGGTTTACGTCTATTCAGCAAGAGGTTTATGGCATCTGCTCTGATCGGTCAGAGCCCAAGTTGTACCAGTTGTTAAGTACTTTGAAAAGTATGCCCACATATATGTGAGTATTGAACTAAAGCTATGCAGGTAGCAGACTGGCATAACTGGACTCATTAAGTATCAGCTCTGGCAGAAAACCCTGATACTTTCTATGAGCTAGTTATTCTCGGCTTGCCCCTTCCTGATGGCCTCAATTGACTCTCTTCCCTCTATGTCCTACTTTGTACTTTGTGCCCCATGAGGCAAATTCTGTGGACCCCATCAATGGGGCTGCTTTGTTCTCTTATTCCTGGGCAGGTTCAATCAATGGGAGGCACTTACAAGATGAGAGGACCAGGGGGCAGGAAGAGAGAAGACAGGTACATGTCCTCCAACCCCATCTTTTTTAGGGTCCCCAGGTGGGAGCAATGGCTGTGTTGTACGTGGGCACTCTTTTTTTTATTTTTTTTTTCAACGTTTATTTATTTTTGGGACAGAGAGAGACAGAGCATGAACGGGGGAGGGGCAGAGAGAGAGGGAGACACAGAATCGGAAACAGGCTCCAGGCTCTGAGCCATCAGCCCAGAGCCCGACGCGGGGCTCGAACTCCCGGACCGCGAGATCGTGACCTGGCTGAAGTCGGACGCTTAACCGACTGCGCCACCCAGGCGCCCCTGTACGTGGGCACTCTTAAGCGGCTCATATGCTTCTCCCACACTCCTGCAGCACTATCACTTCCCATGACTCTTCGGATCAGGAGAGCTAACAGCTTCTCACTGTCACCCGCCATCGGTGCTCCCCATCTCTTGTTGGTTTGGTTTCCTTAACCGTCTCCATACCTTGTACACTGTCTCTTCACCAAACTGTCTTTAGCAAAATCCACTGGCCAAGTTATCAGTTTCCTTCTGGGACCCTTACTGAAGTACTCAATTTCTTCCGAACCTCCTTATGTAATTATGTTCATAGTTTTTTGTCCAGTCATGCGTAGTAAGCTTTCTTTAAACAGAGTCACTTATTGAGCACTGGGTGTTATATGTTAAGTAATGAATCACTAATTTCTACTCCTGAAACTAATTATTACATTATATGTTAACAAATTAGAATTTAAATAAAAACTTAAAAAAAGCAGACTCACTTTTTATAACATACAAACATATTTTTTTAATGAAAATTTTCTTATCACTGCTATAAAAGAAAAATCAGGATTAGATGCTCCTAATAGAAGGTAATAATGAACATAAATACAATAAAAATAAAGGTAACATTACTAACTTCTAGATATTGTGTTTATTTAGACTCTGAGTCTCTGGTCTCATTTCCCTGTGATAGAAAGGAAGAGTAACAAGTTATTTAAGTCACAGTAATATGAAGATGAAACATTTTCACTGATCCACAAAGAATACAAAAAGCTTGAAAACCTTCTCACCAAATGATTCAATGCTACTTAATACAATAATCCATGTAGCACCTTAATCTTCTGGTACCTCCAGGATACCAGACCCAATTGGGGGAAATATGACCTTTACAACACTTTATTTTTCACGGACACTGGAGCCCACAGACTGAGTGGAGGTTTAATTCAGGGGAATAACGCAGGGGAATTTACAAAGGAAAATGTCTTCCCCAACAGTGAAGAGTAAAGAATGCAACCTATAACTTTAAACGGTGTCCGTTTCTTCTAAGCACTTTTCTCATGTCTTATGAATCTTGAAACAAGGAAATCTGAGCAAGGTCGGGGGTGGGGGGAGGACTCTGGAGATGATCTGACCCAAATTAGAGAAATTTACTGATTACAAAATCGATGCACAGATAGGGTAACTTACGTATGATCTTAGAGCCACTATATTTATTTCTGCATCAGTCACCCCTCCCAAACCTTCACATGCTGGACCAATTAAGTGTTTCCCAGTCTTCACAGGGGTGACTGATGGAAGCAGCTTTTAGTAGATATCCTTTCCTCAACAAGTAAGAAGCAGGATTATAGGGGAGCATGAAGAGGCATCATAAAGGCCACCACAAACAGCAGTTTATAAAAGGTTAGGAATTAAATTTGAGTCTTCTAACTGCCTGACTAGCATTCTTTTCAAAATATCCTTTCTTGCCTCTCCTATACTCCACCCCCACCAGTTGAGTAGAGAACCATGCATACCTGGAATAGCTGAATAATCCCAGAGCAAGACATACCCAAGCAAGCATGGGACATGCTGTTAAAAATTACATATCCAAGGGGCGCCTGGGTGGCGCAGTCGGTTAAGCGTCCGACTTCAGCCAGGTCACGATCTCGCGGTCCGTGAGTTCGAGCCCCGCGTCAGGCTCTGGGCTGATGGCTCAGAGCCTGGAGCCTGTTTCCCATTCTGTGTCTCCCTCTCTCTCTGCCCCTCCCCCGTTCATGCTCTGTCTCTCTCTGTCTCAAAAATAAATAAACGTTGAAAAAAAATTAAAAAAAAAATTACATATCCAGAAAAAAAAAAAATTACATATCCAAGGGCTCAGATAGTAGAATTGTGGGTAGAACCATCTGGATGAATTAAGTTCTATACGCAGATATTAACTATATCATCTTGATGGCCACACAAAGGAGTAAATCTTTCTGAATTTTGCTATTACGTTTAAATTGTTGGAAACTCGTGATGCCATGCAAAATTTACTCAATTGTGAACATTTATAGCGCATATTTCTGAAGATACAATGAGATATATACTTTCCCTTAAGGACCATATAATCTAGTAAAGGAGTCAGGTAATATGCATAAGAGAAGTAACCACTGATAAAAAACCATAATCAGGGTAGTCCATGAATAATTCCAAATGAAAACACAGAAGATACAGAAATTCAGAGACCAGAAGCGTAAAATGACATTGACCAATGGAGAACCTAGTATAATTAATTCTGGAGTTCTTCACATTGAAGTCAATGAAATATTTAAGTAGGGGGTTGATATGATCATGTGACACAAATACAGTAACCAACATATATTTATTGAGTTTCCATGAACATGTTTTTTTTCTCAGACATCTGGTCTTTGGGTCCCCCCCTTACTTGTTCTATAACCACAATCTGACTCATGTCTCAGACATTCTTGCCCAAAAACTTTTGTGAGACTACAGTTAAGTCTACTTTGAAATATTTTATTAGGTAAATTACATATTTGGAAGGAAAAATAATGAGAAGTATAGTGGGAAAAAGGGATGTTTCGAAGACTATATTGTGGAGGAATCACAATAATCATGAAAATCAGAAGTTAAAAGAATTCCCCTGAATCTGTAAATGTTTATCTTTATTGAAGAGAGATGAAATAAACCATTCTTTATTAATATATTAAAATAAATTTGGAGTCCCAGGCACTGTGCTGAGCACTAAGAATATAAAACAAAGATGGTTCCGCTTCTCATATAACTTCAGACTAGGACAGAGACAAATCAATAATTGCAATCCTGTGTGGCAAATGCTTTAGTGAGAGCAGTCCAAGACATGACAGGAGCACACAGGCATGACACCTAACCCAGACTTGGTGCAGTAGAAGGTTCCTGGAGGAAAGAGCCAATAACATTTCTGAAATTCTGGAGGCGTTATCTTACATAAAACTGAATTCTGTAGGTTTCATGCCCTGAGGCTCCATAACTGAAAACCATTTCTCAGATTAAAAATGAAAGTCATCTCCCCAAAGAATTCCATATAGACAACATTACAGTAATTAAGCTGCTGTGCAGGAAAAATGGTGGTGAAACTGACCACATTTCAATCATTTCAATGATGTGAGAGTAGAATCCATACAAAGTTTTAAGATGCTAAGAGAAATAATTTGAGAACTGCTATTACAGTATGATGGTTGAATGCATGAAGTCATTTCGTTCATTCAGTATAGGCTAAATTTACCCAGGATCATTCTCATCTAATATCTTGGGAAAAAATAGCAGGATGGCTACAAATCTCAGCAGACCTTGATGCACACAGAAATTTGGTAAATCACTCAAAATGAAAAAAATATAATTTAGCCTATTAGAGGCTTGATTGAACTAGTAATTTCATATAATAAAATACTTTCATTAAATGTCACTTAACTGCCAGATTGGAACTATTGAGCTTAGATTTCAACTTGCACCAACATCTGGAGCAATACTCAGTATTGATAATCCTGATTCATGGAACAATTTGCTCTAATTTGTTTCATTATGCAGCACATATAATTAGAACTACTGAAAATAAATATTGCAGAGTATTTAGTTAAGGAAACACTGTAAAGATAGTTGATTGTATACAATTAACAGCTCAAAAGAAATTACATTTTGCAACTGTTTTAAGCTATTTTAAAACTGGGTAAATGTGCAATATATATCACATTAAGAAAAAGAAACTCAGGACAGGAGACTAGTTTAAAGCCCTTGATCAGTTATTTAATCATGTTTCTTAAAGAAAAAAACGTGAAAAAGGAAAAGATGACCAAAAACATAAGACTGTCATATGAAGTGACACACATGGGTGCAGAAAACAAAAGGGGCTGGAATTAAATTTTTATTCATCTCCGTATCTGCACATAAAGATGAATAAAGGCAGAGAACAGGTCTGCACGCTTGGGTTCTATATTAAACCTAAACATGGCTAACATTTCTTGATCACCCCTCAGCACTAGTTAAATGTTTTGTGAACACCACATCAGCCCTGCCATGCAATGTTATCCCCGTATTTCAGAAGAGTAAGCCAAGAGGCAGATATGTGAGAAGATGCCCAGGCATAGTGCTAGCAAGTGGAACACCCAAGAACTGACCCCAAGTCACTCTGACTCCAGCGACCATACTCCAAACCTATTAGGATATTACAGTGAATCTCTATTGATGATCAAGCAACAAAGATAGCTGCTTCTCCTCTCCATATATAATAGGCCTTGTTCCTTCACTATGCTTACATATTAAAATGAAAGATTTAATGGATATAACATTTAGAAGCATTATTTTTCTGAAGGTATACTGTTGGACTTGGAACTCAGTAAAATCAACTACACATAGATGCTTAATCAATTACCATTACTCGCTGACGAGTTATAAAATTAGATCTTGGTTTCATTCTTTTTACCCTAACCTACTGCAGTATCATTACATTTGCTAATTAATTGCCTTCAGCACATTATTTCTATTTAATAACTAAAATATGTCACATTTGTCAACTTTTAGACCCTTCATCTTCCGAGTTTATCTCAGGAAACTAACTCTCATTTTTATGGTAATGTTTTTATCTAATTCATTTTTAATCTTTTTACTAATGAAAAATGAAATGATTAAAAAACAATTTAATCGAATATGAAATCTCTGAATTACTTTTAAGAAAACACTATTTTTTCCCTTCACAATAGGGACTTGCTTCTTTCCCTTTCAATATATTTATTCTCATGGAAAATTTATACACAGAACTTTATTTTGATACTAATCCAACCCCAGCTTCTTTGTGATTTGAATGGAAATGACTTTATTGACCATTGTTTTTTATTTACTTCTATTTTTGATTCTTATATGTTTGAAATCAGTACTCTAAGTAGCTTATGAAAAACGGCATGAATAATTAATAGCCAAGATAATAATGACAAGTTTGTTAAGATACTGCTTCAAAAGCTTTGTTGGTAGGAAAAGGACAAGAAGACAGAAAAGGATGCTAGGAAGAGAATTGCAGAAAGAGCTAGGAATGCATTTGACATCCATTCATTTACTTGCTAAATTCTTTATTCACATACTTTTAAATAGAAATTTCAGTGTATTTTTAGCAAAGCACAAACACACTTAATGGAATAACCACTATATATACCCAGAGACCAATTCATAAAAAGATGAAACAGAATAAATGTCAAGCGGTAACAAAATCTATAATATTTCTAAAATTATGGCTATGGAGTTAATGGTTTTCCATTGCAAGATTAAACTCTTTTGTTGCTCTTTTAAAAGATATCATACATATTTTGTGGGCCCTTCCATTTTCCTTAGTCTAGTTTTCAGAATCAATGAGAGCCCTATAGGGGGAAATTGAAGGTGTTATTGAGCAATATAATACACAGCACAAATGACTCGGGGAAATGCACCAGAATATAGTCTTTCGAACACATGAAACAGAATCTTCAAATCCCATATTAGGTATTGTTGGCAAGGTGGTCAAAGCAGCAGCTCTCCTTGCTAGGCAAAAATAATTTCAAAACCATAAACACCTTTTCACCCAAAGTTAGACATTCCTGTATAAATTAAAGATTTGCCACATACTGAGAAAGCCACTTTTTCAGCACAAATAGCAGCAGTGTTTGCCAGCAGTCATACAAGAAAACAGCCCTCCTCAACCCTGCTCCTTTAATCCATGTAGTTCCTATCAATATTAACCTCTTATAGAAATTCTTGTACAATAAAACTATTGAACTTTCTTGACTAAGAGTGTTACTGTAGCTGTTAGTCATCCCTATAATGTATTTCGCAATCAGCTAAATCATCAAAGTATTTTTTAACAATGAACAGTTCAGAAGTGACAGATCTACTTTCTTGTTCACACTGCTTATCAGAGAATAGATATCACATATGTTTTCCAGGTGCTTCCTATAGTTAGGATACCTTCACAGAAGCCGCTCATGAAAGATAAGGTCATAAAAGAGATGAAAAATGTGTGAGCTTCATACACTTATGGTTTTATCATCAGACAAGATAGCTTTGGTTAAAGGACTGTAACAGTCAAAAACAGAAAACTACAGCTTTGTATTGAAGGGCGAGGACATTTAAGTTTACGATTCAGTTCTGGTTTGCTTTGCCTAATAGCCTCACGATATTGTTGGGCTTAAAACAACTGTTTGGTTATAGATTCATCAAACAAAAGCATCATGTTAAATTAACACTGCATTGTCAAAATTATAGATATGGTTATGTCGCCAGATACAAAAATAAAAATGTACAATTATTATCCCTTTTTGCCAATACCTAAGAAGATACCTAAACATTTCAACCATTTGATAAGAAAAGGTCCATTATTCTATGGACCTCTATAATGGTGTCTGACTTAAGTCTCCCTTAGACGTGCTCTAAGTGTATAAGAAAATGTAGGGTTTTGCCATATTCTGGATAGTTATATTCAGTGGACAGTTATTTTTAAAAATGCATGCGATCTCCTTAATATGTCACTGTTTTGGCAATAACCTTTTATCATATTCCAGAACATGAGCAATTAAACACGTCAATAGAATAGAGTCCACATTTATCTGATTATGAATTTTCAGACACTGGATTTCTGGATTTCAGACAATTGTGGATGACAGTGGTGACAGCCGTCCAGAGCTAAGTCTGCCACCTGGAGAAGAAACTCCTCTCTACGGTTAACGGGTGACCACCATAATTTGTGGCATTCTATCACAGCCAGTAAGAGGAAATTATTCAACACACTGATGTTTATGGTAGCTATATTACATAAAAGTCACAGTGTTAATAACTCAGGAATAAAGGACAGTGATTTATAAATTATTTCTACAGTCTTAAACACTTACCCCACATTTGAATATCATCTCCCATGTGAAAAGAGCTTTTCACAAAGTTTAAGTTCACTAAAGATCTGGTGCATAAGGGAAATATCCACATGTGATAAAATAAGGCAAATTCTCAGCAGTATATCATTCAAAAATTTCTGCTTATTACTTTTCTCTATGGACACTTGAAAAAAAATCAATATGTAAGCCAAGTGTGGGAGAATTTAAAAAAAAAAAACCTACTTTAAAAAGATTTTTCTAAAATGTGTATCTCAAAGCTTGTATTTAACTATTTTTCCTTATTGTCTCTTCCCTTTCTCCCTACCTACCCCACCCCTGCCCCCCAAAAAAACCCTCACTGAACTATTATATTCCATTCAGAAAAGGAGCAAGTGGGTACTGAAGCGTCCGACTTCAGCTCAGGCCATGATCTCACGGTTCATGGGTTCGAGCCCCATGTCGGGCTGTGCTGACAGCTCAGAGCCTGGAGCCTGCTTCGGATTCCGTGTCTCCCTCTCTGTCTGCTCCCCCCCCATTCATGCTCTGTCTCTCAAAAATAAACATTAAAAAAATTTTTTTAAATAAAAAGACAAAGAAGAGGATCCTACACAGTTAAGGCACTTCTTGCTCCAAAGAAGAAAGTAATGCCTGATAATCTGTAAGTGAGGATACTCTCAACTGTAATTTATCTTTTACAGATCTGTTGTTGTATTATCAAGAAACCGTCATCCCTTCAGTCTGCTGGCTTCGGTCTTCAAGATTCAAACCCAGGATTCATTTTAGGAAATCATCACCATCAACAACAACACAAAGTAAAGCCAAATCTCACAGTCTCTGAAATGGTCTCTTTAACAAGCCAGCCCGATCTACACAGAAAGACCAAGCCAGTTTAAGATGATGTCTGAACACTGCTTTCCATAGAACCTTATTGCTTATTCCTTCCTCTTTAACAAAATGATTTTTCCAAAGAGGCCTCATAATCCATTTAAGAATATGATTCATAAGCAATTACTCATCACCATAGTGTTCCATTACTACAATATAATTTACTAATTACAAACAGACTTTATTCAAGCCACACATACAAAGTGCTAAAGGCCAGCGGAGAATGAATATTCTGGGACAGCAACCAACAGCTTCAGTCTGTATCTGAAGGCCCTTTATCCAACACTAGTTCAGATACCTAATGACAAATGACTCTCAGAGCTCAAAACTAGGGGATAACAGTTATTTCTGCAGATAAACCCTACTTTTCTACTGCTTGCCAATTGAAATTACACCTTAACCCCATTTTCTCTCTCTACTATGGCTTATGGGAAGCTCGGATTTGCATTTAATGCTTCAGCTTTCAAGATATCTGTCTTCCTATTTTATGCTCCTTCTCGTCATTTCCTATCCTTCACCTTAGGGTCACTGTCATCTCTCTGGCCCACACCTATTTCTCCAGGGTCAACTCACACAACAATCTCCATCGCCCTCTTTGCATGTTCATCAGGCTCTTGCCAACCATATGCTGTTCCATCTATCTGAAACATTATTACCTCTTTTTATCTAATTAATGCCTATTCAGCATTAGATGCCAGCTCAAGTATCATATCCTTAAAGGATACTTTCTCTGACCTTCCTCACTATGTCAAACCACCCTGTACCACTTGTGTGATTATTTTAGTAATGCCTGCCTCCCCACTATCATGTAAATTCCAGAATAGCCAGAGGCTTCCCTGTGTTTACTCACATGGTATCCACAGCATGTCCCACAATGTCTGATATAGCACATGTTCAATAAATATTTATCAAACTGGATAAAATATGCATATTGAGTGAACTGACTGCATAATGCTTTGAGTCATTAACCCAATAATCAAGTAAAGGCATATAAAATCTATGCCCTTTGCATAAGCTGAAAACGCTTCATTGTAACAGAATTTAGAGCTGGGCATGGTGCCGCCTGATCATAAAGACCACATGTGCCAGCCTCCCTTTTAGTGAGGTGGACCTCTCATAAGACTAAGTTCAGGGCAAGAGAATAGAAATAGGAGAGTTTTGTGGCAGCTTCCAGGAACCTATCCTTCTAGTTGAATCTAATCCTGATTAAGTTTGCATATCTGTGCAATAAAAAGGGAAAAAAAATATTGTAGGTCACATCAGCCTCATTCCAGCTCAGATCCAAATCTAGCTTCTACCGCCAGTGGAGAGAGAGTCCCACGTATGCTATCACAATACCCATTCAGACTCTTTTTACCACAAGGTCTCCCCACACCACCTCCTCCCTCAGGGCCAGCAAGAGGTCCTTGGCTGCTGGTGATAACGCAGGAAAAACACAGATAGTATCCACAGCATCATCCAATTTTTAGAAGCGTGGGAGAATTTTCCCCCCTTCTGCTCTAATTTTTAACAGCACTTGCATGAGTGTCTGTGGTCTCTTTAGACACAGGGTGACTTATCCCATAACGATAACAGATTTGGAATTCAGATATCTAAATACCAAGACATTTTGGGAACCTTACTCAAGGTTTTCTAAAAATGATGAATTTGAAACCACACTTCATTCTGGATCATTGCTATCTCCTCTGAGCTCACTCATATTGACCAAAGGTACTAATGGGGGTTGACTCAGGCTTTCTGGAGCCTAAAGCTTACACAGTTCGGGAGGCCCTCCATAAAAGAGGAATACAAAGCCATAATTAGAAAATTAGGTGCAAGGTCTTGGAAGGAGTCTATGCAAGTGAGGAGTTCTAAAGCTCCACTGCACTGCATTGAACTACCCTGGACGTATCATTTGATATAAAAGTAGCTAAACAATTGCCAAATACACGAAAATGGTAAATTAATATATCTAATATTGCTCTGGCAATGTTAAGTGTAAAGACAAGATTCACATTTTATGTAAATTTTCAAAACTCCTTCCTTTTATTAGTGATCAGAGTTTTTACGGCTGCTTCAGAGGTCCTTCTGCACAACTGCCAATATTAAAGAGAAAACATCATTCTTCTCTAAGTTGGATTTTCCTTAGGATACAGGCTATTTTCCTTGTCCATTTCCTTCAGTATCACTCTATATTTTTGAAGAAATGTTTCTTGTTATGAGTTCCTGTATTTCAGCATTCCCTTCGGTATTCGGCCACCAGGACAGGATAGAGGCGCCCAAGACCCAAGGATTAAATGAGGCAGGTATGTGCTGGTAAATAGCACAATACAAGGAAGCTTGAGAAAGAACACACTCCTTCCTTTATCAGCTCAAACTTAACATTTTTTCCACTCCTTTTAGATATTCCTTGTCTCACTTAGTTCATGTTTTCTTTTCCTTACTAGAGGGCTGTATCTTTAAGAAACGAGAACATTCTTTATATATTCCCCTTTTTGCCTCTGTACATGTGTGGTCTGTGCAAACACTCACACATATCAATGCTTCTACAACCTACAACAACAAGTAATAGAGGTTCTCAGTGTTGTTTAACTAGACTGGACCACAATTCGCGTTGAAAAAAAGCTTATCTGAATCAAAAATATACTGTCTTGTGCTAATGCTGTGCAACAAGAGAAATTATATCAAATCCTATTGTTAAATAGGTAGGGGGGCAAGTGTTTTATGTATCTGTAGATTTCTACCTTGATAAATCACTATCTTCAAAAATAATCCTTAAAGAGACCTTCCTTTTTCACTGTCAGAAAAATATAATCACAGCCTACTGTCTGTGCAATTCCACTCTCCATCTCCTACATACGTAAGACGTGGTAAGATACAGCCACTGTCAAGTTTCAGAACAGTTCCTTGTCTAATCTTTCCGCTTCTCCAGATCTCTGATACAGAACCTGTTAGAATGTATTGCTTACTTTTCCAGTTCCTATGTTTATCTCACTTCCACTTGTACCATCTGCTGCACTGCATTTCCTTCAGAAAAGTGAAAAGTTTCCACGGTGCCCAGAGCTTTCCCTGCAAACAATGCCCTCTTCCCCTCTTCCTTCCTTCCTTTCTCCGCTTTTTATTTGGTCTCATTTTGTGTTAAGGTCAAGCTGTTTTAAAGAGTTCACTTTGCAAACATTTCTACAGGGCTGAAATTCCGATCCAAATAGTTTTGATGGATTTGTAAACATTCTTGCCATTTGTTACTGGCTTCTGCCCAAATACACACATTTTGGGTTGTCCCCACTCATTTCGATTACCTGAAAACAACTTCGCAAGAAACGGGCAGTGAGAAACTGTGGCTTATTTTATGCCACCCAATGCGGGTAACATAACCATCCAGTTAGTATAATGAGTCTAAAGAGCATTCAACATAGCCCTCTCATTATGTCAAAATGCCAACTCCACTCACTGCTAAGCTAGTTTATGTTGATACAGAGTCTTGAAAGATGTAACAGAGGAGGCTCTAAATATTTTAAGCACACCTCTCATTCCTTGAACCTTTCTTTTTTATTTCTTTTTCTTAATATATCCCCTTATTCCTGACTGACACATCAGGCTTGATACGTGTTTAATTAGAGAATGCCAGATTAAAAATACCTTGGAAAAGTTAGCTTTATACTTCGTATGCCCAGGCTTCGTCAGACGGGTTCCTGTTCTTCTACAAGAATTATACTGATGGGCACCAGAAAACAAAAGCAGTTCTCTATTTCCATAAGTATAATCACCTTAGTTTTCATTTAGTATTAACCTTTAGTAGTTTTGTGACTTTGACCAAGTTACTGACCCTCTGAAAGTCACAGGGGAAAATAGCATCTACCCTGCAGGACAGTAAGTTGATTAGAGATGATTCACGTACAGCAAGATGTCTGACTTTCAGGAGCAGTCAGCAAATGAAAGTTGTTATTACCATTATTATAATTATTATAATTGGTACGTAGTCTCAATGCCAATCTCTGGAATCTCATTGAACTACAAAAAAGAAGCTGAAATGGCAATCTGCATTCGTTATCAGTATTTACTCCATTGGTGTAACACATTCAGTTATTTTTACTTGACCTTTTAAGAACAACAAAAAAATGACTGACTTTATTACTGTAATTAAATTCATCCTACCACAGCTTTCATTTCCTTTTACACCTTCTACATTTAGGCCTACCAGAGATAAAGATTATCCCACCAGGTAGTAGAGGGGCAAGCTATTTAATACTTCCTGTTGCTTCTTAAGTAATAATCAAAACATTGTGAGAAATTTTATGTACTCACAAGGAAATACAAATTTTGTATTAAAAGACACAGAGCTTTGGAAGTCTTATTTGGTATAAACCTGAAATACGTTAGTGCAGAACAAAGGACATTTTCTCAAATCATTTATGCTGTTTAAGGATAAAAAGTAGAAGAGATGCAACTCCTTCTAACAGATCAGTTTCTCTAAAATGATAACATTTTATCTAAGATCATGTGACCAACTGTCAGATTCAAGGTTGTACAAGACGTTAACTCCATATGATTAAAATAAATTAGCTTCCCAGGGTTCTCTAATGCTAATGCTACGTTCGTAACGTAAATTTTCCATAAACAGAAAAATAAATTAAGAGTTAGTGCATGTAAATGACTGGCAAATATTAATGTACACCTGTATGAATTGTTATGTATATATATATTTTTTTAATTAAAAATGGCTATTTATACAATTACAACTTGATCAAAACTACTTCCTTCATGGAACATGGGCTCTTTATTCATCCAAATATCACTGAGAAAATGTAACAATAAAAGGGCTTATAAATAGGTAGTTCTCCTTTACAGTACTCAGCTAAAATTAATGATTAATTCAGTATCCAGATTAAAAGTGAAAAAAATCAAACAACATAGATGTTTATTAATACCAGATGTGTGTATATATATATACACATATATATACACATATGTGTGTGTATATACATATGTGTATGTATATGTATATACATGTGTGTATATATATATACACACACACATCTGGAAATAATACATATATATAACATATATAGTACCATATATATAGTGTGTGTATATATATATACACACACACATCTGGAAATACTACATATATATAACATATATAGTACCAGGAGGTTAAATAAATTCTTACTCTTCCTGTGACTTGCAACATTTTAGGGAAAACAACCAACTATAGTAAATTTTTGCAGGTCAAAAAATGTTCTTTCACTTACAAAAACCTTACACATAAAACCAAAAAGGCGATTCCTCTAAATGGCAAAATATGATTTTGTAAGTAATTTTCCATTTTTATTATCAACAACAATGCTGATGTAAAATAAGAATATAACTAAAATTTGGCCAAATATCTCTTGGCATCTTAAGTAGCCAGGTACAAGCAGAATGAAATAAACTTTGTTACAACATGAAATTATTTAATAAATTATAAGAGAATTTGGTGATTATATATCTTATCAAGTCTTAAATATTTAACAAATATCTTTTGTAGATTGCACAATGAAGATCTGTTGGTGGTCAGCTTACAGACAAAACAATAAATTGAGTTGATCATATGCAAAAAAGTGGTCTACATAATCATATATGATTCATATAAATGATATCATCATGAGTCATTTCAACACCACATAAAATCAATCATTTTGATTTTGTTGAAATTATTATGATGATATATTTGGGATCAGAGATGACGTAGACAGACAAAGCTTGATCTGACTCTTACATATAAAACACTAAGTCGTGGGCAAAATCTGTACGCCCTCTGGTCCATCAAAACCAAGGAAATGCTGACTCCCTGTAAGAACAAACCGCCTTCTAATGCTCTCTCATTTTTTCCAATAACTGTAGTTTTAGAAAATATCTTTCAGATTGCAAACAAAAACTATGTTTTGGAGATTTTAACATGGCCACAAAAGAGTGATAGGGATTATTTTTTTCTTCCAGTCTCATGAGATAAAAATACAAGCAAGGACATAAATACAGCCTCTATGTCTCTATTCTAAAAAAAATGCTCTCCGTTTTGCATTGTTACATGACTTACATAAGAAAATGGTAAGGATTTTAAAATAAATGTTAAAAAAAAGAAGTACTGGATCCAGGAAAACAGATCCAGGTTTGCCAAGGAACAATAATGTCATGTGGAGGGAGGGGGAGGTGGTGCAGAAGGAAAAAGGGAGGTCCGTGCCAAGCAAAGCTGGGGGCTGTTCAATCAGCTCTATCAGGGCTCCATCAGTGTCTCCACTCCAGCCAAATCCAGAGAAAACAAGGAGTCAAAGATTCAGGTCAATAAGCTTATAGGCGATTTGCACAAACAGTTCCTCCAGCAAGGTAAAAAACAAAGTCATATTGGCTTTTCTTTTTTATTCCTTCTCTTTGAACTCCCTGGTCCAAACACACCCTGGAAATGTCAATGTTATATGCAAGAATTTTAAAAGCTCAGCTTCTTAATCCCGTTAAGGAAAAAGGAACAAAGTTGCCTGTGAGATCTCCTTCTTTATTGAACTCAAAGTGATTATGGAAGAGCTGCCTTTTGCAAATTCTGATTCCAGTTGCCCAAGCATCAGAGGAGGCAAAAACATGTCATTAAAGGCAAAAGTGAGTAGGAAAGAAAGCAACCCAATTGAGAAGGGTTTATGAAATACAAGTAAACAGACTTTCTGAATTGAAAAAATAATAATAAAATAAAAAGAAAATAGGAAACGACACAGTGAGTGTATATGTTGGACACTGGATTAAATGAAAAACAAGTAGTTACTACTCCCACAACCAAATCTGCATGAAGGTACGGGTTTTTTTTCTTCTTTTCGGTATGAGGAATCTAGATAACATTTTTGTTGCTTTACTTTAACAT
The DNA here is from genome assembly GCF_007474595.2 of Lynx canadensis. Lineage (NCBI taxonomy): Eukaryota > Metazoa > Chordata > Mammalia > Carnivora > Felidae > Lynx > Lynx canadensis. The sequence goes on from NC_044320.2 coordinate 32,529,404, forward strand.
GGGAAAGGGGGATTAATGCAAATAATCCAAGCTTGGATTTGTTACCAAAGAGAAATCGTACTTTTCCTCAGTTATTTCTTAATTTTTAAACTAAACTACGAAACTACATAAACTGATAGAATTAAAGGGAATGTGGGAGGACATTTCAATGAGTCTGGCAACCTACCGGCAGAAACAGTTAAGCACAATGATAAAACCGACTCAGATACTCACGTCTTCTACTCGTTATCTTTCTGATACAAGGATGTCGCATTGTGGAAGGGAGCAAAGTGACTCATATAATTCTCAAACACCCCAAACTGCTCTTCCGGAACCGACATTAATGAGCTACAGATGGAGTCTCATCAAGCCCTTGGCTAAAGGGATGATTGTGATTGGGGTTATCTGTATCCCCTGACAGCTTCCCCAAATTGCTTGTTTCCATTTCCTACTTTAACCTCTACTTTTTGTAGGCCTTTCTTTTCTAGGTATGTACCAACCTGTCATGACCATGCCTCTTCTCCCAGTTACACCTCAGCTCTCCTCTGTGGCTCTCTCAAGCTTTCCATAGTGGTTGTGAATCCAACAGATTCCTAGAGCAAGTCCCACAGGTAGGACTACACTTCTCCTACTCCCCAGCTCTCTGCTGTCCTCTTCTGGTTTTCCTGCAACACTAACCTCATAGGTACAGCAGATTCGACCCGGACGGAGTACCTGGAAGCTCATTCCCTTTCCTTAGGTCGCTGCTCAAAGTTCGCTCTCCCAACATTCTTAAAAAATCTCTGTCTTGCGTGCGTGCGTATGTGCACGTGAACGCGCGCGCACGCGCACACACACACACACACACACACACACACACACCATTCTATTACCCTTACCTGTTTTGCTTTCTAGTGCTCAACATCACCCATTTTACAATGTGAGTCTGCTTATTTATTGTCTGTCTCTTCCTGAAAATAAGACTGACTTTTGTCTACGGCTGTATCCACAGCACCCGAGAAGTGGGTCTGGTACACACCAGATGCTTAAAAATGGGTTGAGTTGTATTGAATTTATCTATTGAACTGCTTCTGCCAACCTGATTAAATATCTGTTTATGTTTGCTTTTGGTTTGGTATTAATTACTTCTGGGGCTGGAGTTAAATCCAAGTCTCAGTAACTCAGGTTTTATTCTGTTTTCTTTAATATGCTTTGCATTTTTTCTATTTTCAAATTTCTTTAAACTTGAAGACCTCTAATATTAGTTCGTCTGTCTAGGTTAAGAACTTCCCCTAGTGATTTCTCTGACTATTCTCCAAACACAGATCCTACTATTTAAAGAAAGATTTGTCTCTCTTCCAAAATCAAGTCTGATGGCATCATTTTCCTTTTCAGCCTTTGTTTAGAGATGATATCAGCAGGAAACACTTGGTAAGGACCCTCACTACCTTTTCTAGATAATCAATAATTCAAAGTTCACCTACATATAGTTTCTTTGGAGTTTTCCTTTTTGAATAATAGTAGATTCTCCTAGCCTACAGTGATGTTGACCTGACACTTCTCTTCCTGTTCACATATCCTGTGACATTCTCTTGGAATATATCCCAAGACATGTTTGTTTAATTTCAGTCATTAACAAACTTGGGTATTTCAGTGAGTAACTCCTCCTGCAAATAATCAGTAATAGTAGCCCAGTTTTACAATGGCTCCCTATCAGCCCCACCAGGAAACTTACTGTCTCTGAGTTTATCCAAGAATTGCTAATATATGAGTTCCCACCTGCCAGCAGTAACATACTAGAAGCTCCCCCAGTTGCTCTGCAGACCACCTATGTTTCAATTTGTATTAGTTTGCTTAGTTCTAAACATGCATTGATGCACTTCCATGTTTACTATATAAACCAGAAGAAAGGCAGAAAACAAATCACTGAAGCATATAATCCAGTACCACAGGAAACGTGTAGCACTTATGGACCCAGCCTTGATGTCTTCGTCATCTGTAAATTCAAGGAAATAATTCTTGCTTGTTTCCTTCCTCTTGGAGATACTGTAAGGCAAGATGCCAAATGATCTCAACTCAGTGCACAAAAGAGGATGCAAATTTTAAGTATCGCTTTATAGTTTGCTGAAATTTTTAAAATCTAAGGACAGCAAGCAACTTTAAGAAGAGCATCTTTCAATAAACAGTTCATTTCACTCATTCAAAAGATGAAGAATAGAGATGTGAAACATGCAACTAATTAATACAAAGTAAAAAGTGACCAAAGAAACTTCAACAGAATTGTCACGTTCCAATTTTAGGCCTGCAACTCTAACAAGGGTTTATTAAAGGCGATCTTTCCCGGTTCTAATTGTGAATATTTAAGGCTTAGATTCACATGATTTAGAATTTTGCACATCTAAACATTGACATAAAATTCTCACCCACATTTTGACATTTCTGTGGAATATCACATTATGGGAGTGATTTGGGTCGTATTTAATCACATGTTTTATAATGACCAGCAATAATATTAATAAATGCTTTGAGACTTGTAAAAAAGCCTGCCCTTTGACAGCAAGGAAATAGATAATATCCATATGGAACTGAGGAAAATGCCAGAACAATAAGTAGAGAATCATTTTAAACGCTGAAAATATCCTGTGTAATGTAGAAGCTTAATTTCAAAAGGAGGTAGGAACTTTTATTTATGAAAAGCTATGTCTTCATAGATGTACCAAGAGGGCTTTCTTTACCATTTTTTAATAAAAAGGAAAACTACAATGGCATATGGTTCCTTTTATACACAACGCAGTCGCTAAAATATGAATGAAGATATACTGAAATTATACGTGTGTCCTCAGTACTCTCCACTCACTACCCAAATACCTTGTTTGAAACACTTAAGATATTCTTTTTTTCTGGGGCGCCTGGATGGCGCAGTCGGTTGGGCGTCCGACTTCAGCCAGGTCACGATCTCGCGGTCCTTGAGTTCGAGCCCTGCGTCAGGCTCTGGGCTGATGGCTCGGAGCCTGGAGCCTGTTTCCGATTCTGTGTCTCCCCCTCTCTCTGCCCCTCCCCCGTTCATGCTCTGTCTCTCTCTGTCCCAAAAATAAATAAACGTTGAAAAAAAAAATTAAAAAAAAAGATACTCTTTTTTTCTTTTTAAGTTTATTTATTTATTTTAAGAGAGAGAGAGCAGCAGAGGAACAGAAAGAGAAGGAGAGAGAGAGAATTCCAAGCGGGCCTGGGCTCACAAATTTTGAGTTTATGATCTGAGCCCAAACCAAGAACTGGACACTTAACTGGCTGAGCCACCCAAGCGCCCCAAACACTTCAGAAATTCTAACTATGTTTTTGTGATCAGAGTTTTTAAACTGTTATCCTTTGTTAAGTGCAAACAAAACATCTGATGTTCAAAAGTGTTACCCCTGGAACTCAGTAAAGGAACCATGTCATTGCTAGATTTTAATCATGGCTACTAGATCTTTAGATGAAATAATAACCCAATATAACATAATCCAAATAATCCAATTTATTTTCATATAGATAGATAGATAGACATACACAATTTTTGAGTTGTTATAAATGACTTAAAATATATGCAAAAATATGTTTCATCACTGAAACATTTTTCTTCAGGTGAACAGTTCTTATACGCTCCTTCATCCTGACAGTGGCATCATTAACCATTGAAATACTTATACTCTTTTAATGCCAAACCTATCTTCTTCCCTACAATTGGAAAAAAAAAAAAAACGTAATTGTGTGTCATTGAGACTAATATGTGAATTTCTACAGAAAGATTAGTTTCTAATTTTCCAGAGAGAAACTTTTCTCTTCCTATTGTAGCTAATCAACTTAAGTGAAAAATAGATGGAATCCCTACCATGACCTCAAGGGGATACAATATCTGTCAAAGAGCTGTCTCTCTTTTCCACCAGTTCCTACTGACTTCAGTGAAAATCTCCTGGTCTCACATTTTATGAGTAAAATAATGAAATTTTTTCCCTATTAAATAAGATGACAGCAATCTGCAATAGTAACAGTAGTATTTATCCTGAAAAATATTATGTGAAAATGACAATTCTTTTTTCCACCCATCATTACTTGCTAGCTTCAAACTAAACATTAGAAAGTTATATTTATACTATGTAATACATTAATTATATATATAATTTTATATTAATTCATTTTAATTATATATTTAGCTATATATATATATATTTTTTTTTTTTTCCTCCTCAGATACTACCAACTTAAATTTTGGAGTTCTATATTCTTTTGTCAAGCATTGCCCTTAATCAATCATCATCCCAAAATGTAGTCTAGTAATAACTATCACTACTGCTTCTCTGGATTAATTATGTTGGCAAAAATGGTCTGAATCCACACATTGTTTTTTACAAGAACAAGAAGAGTAAATGGTACACGCTAACTATCGATTCCTTCTATTTACTGTAACATAAGGAATGTGCTCTACAATGGACTTAAGAATATATTCCCTGACAGGGGCGCCTGGGT